>NC_138775.1:240516474-240566474 GCF_965119305.1 Pelophylax lessonae | reverse complement strand
AGGGCTGCTGTTAGAAATCGCGGGGCCCCGTACAGACTACCTGGCAGCCCCCCCCCCCCCCCAAGAAAATATTAAAGATATATTTAGCTAAAATTACAACAAAATCACTATTAGCAGACACAAATATAACATAACTCGCGTAATTCCTGCTAAATCTAAAAAAAAAAACTGTTACATAAAAAAGAAGATGAGATGAGAAAAATATACAGGCTGGACAGTTTAGCTCAGTGATCAGAGAGACAGAGAAACAAAGTTGCAATTTACAAATAAACTCCTGAGCAGAGATAAGTGCTGGGAGGGGGGCCCACACAAGCGAGGGGGATTAGTGAGGGACAACTGTCTCTTTCTCAACAGAAAAAGGCTGATAGCAGGGAGAGGGACAGATCAGATTCAGGTGCTGGAGGAAGATTTCTGTATTTGTTGTCCATCACTAATCCCCCTCTCTGTGTGGGCCCCCCCTGTGAGCTCGGGCCCCCTACAAGAGGGCTGGTGGTCCCCCCTATCAGCGGCCCTGGTTATGGGGACAATACAAGAAGAAGAGGATCTGTGCATACAGGATGAAACAGTCTTTTCTCTGTCGCTCATTGACAGACGTAGTCTTCTTGATTCACAAGAACTGGGTTATGCTGCCCTCTACAGGAGTAGGACTAGGCAGAAAGAAAAAACGTTCTGGCTCCACCCTAGGGGCAGTCCCAGAGGGTATATCCTCTTCCTGTCTGCTACAGAGAATTAGTTTTTCTCTTACGTCCTCCGACAGTCGCCGCCTCTTCATATTCGTCACATATGGGGGTATTAGACTTTGCTCCGAAGGAGTAGCTAGGCAACAGAATATGTTAACATTAAAGCTTTTAACATATCCCACCCTCAAGGGGTGGTCCCCTCAGTCAATACCCTCCTACTTCCTGCAACCATATCTCAGTTTTAATGTCTAGCTTGTCAGGAGTGGCTGGCTCTCTCTGTGCTGGGGCTTTGTGCCCCAGACTCTCTTCTTTTTTGATTTTTTGTTTGAGTTTTCTCTCTGCCTTTACTTAGCTGTTCTTTTTGTCAGCTTTAGTTAGTTCTTCGGATGAAGAGGATCATGCAGGCTGGGTCTCGGGCTGATCCCCCTGGTCGCAGGTCGTGGGTCAGTGGCTTCCCAGCCTGCCATCGAGCGTTCAGCCAGGTAACGCTCCTGGCACAGTGAACGACCCATCCCTGTTCGGTGCAGGGATGATTGGTGAGGTGGCTACCTCACTGGACGCTGTGCGGTTTCTTAACCCCCATTCTGTGCGTCTTGTATGCGACTCTCCCTGCCTCATGTGCAGCGGCTTGTTCGCCTGTGCGGGTCCCCCACGCCACTGTGAGGTAAGTGTATTTATGTGGGGACCTGTCTGTCTGGGGGGGTGTCAGTCTGGGACTGTGTAACCTGCCTCTATTCACACTGTTTGTCTCCCTATCTCTCGGCTGCATGCTGTGGGCTGCAAGGGGGGGGGGGGGGAGCTGTGTGACACTGTGTGTGTCAGCCTTGTCAGTGTGAGAAGCTGTGTGCTGTGGGGCATGTTTTGTGGCATGTTTGGGCATTATACAGCGATCGCTGCGGCGATCTGACATGTTTTTTTATACAGACATGTGTGCATTACTGTACTGTGGAGCGGCAGTTTCGGCGCCAAACGGCGCCATTTTGCCTACACTCGCTCCGGCCGCATGTTCTACATGCATGGCGGCCATTTTCTTGTAGCCTCCCATAGGCTTTCATAGAGCGCCCTGGCAGCATCACTTCCTCTTCTCCAGGAACACCGATCGAGGCAGAAGCAGCGGCGAGGGTCTCCTCAGGTTTTATCCTTCCTATCCATTGCCTGTGTCAGTTTTATTGTCCCTGTGGGGGTCTCATTGTGCTTGTGTGTGGTGCGGTGGGCTGCGCTCGCCGCGCGTGTTAAAGGGGCAGTTAACCCTTTATTATCCGGCATTTGTTATAGGGGCAATGGATTCTCAGGAGGGCAAATTTCTTACCGCCTTGGTGGAAAGCCAGGGGACCGCTGTTTCCCCCCCAGGGGGGGATTTAGCCACTATTGTCGCTGGCCTTGCTGCTCAGGTGCAGATGCTGGTGGCTGCTCAATCTACTAAAAGACCCAGAGTTGCTCTTTCCTCTGATTCTGAGGGTGAAGGTGATGGGGCTGTTATGGCGGGGGCCTCCTTATCGGGGTCCAGCTCCTCCCTGGATCTAGTGGGGTCCGAGGTGGAGGCTGAAGTTGAAGGGGTTGATAATTCTCCCCCTGGCTCGCCTGAAGAGCTTGCAATCATGGATGAATTGATTGCTTCCATAAAGCAAACGCTGCGTTTGCAGGATGAAGTGTGTCCCCCCCGCTGCCTTGGCGGCTTATGGGACGCAGAGAAAACGCAGGACGCCGCAGGTTTTTCCCTGCAATGATGATTTTCAGCGCGCTGTTAAGGAACAATGGCGCAATCTGCGCAAACCTTTTGCTGTACCAAGTAGGTTCAAGCTGCGTTATCCTTTCTCGCCTTCCACTGATGAAAGGTGGTGTGTGCCTCCCCCAGTGGATCACGCAATTGCGGTTTTAAACAAATCCACTGCGATTCCTGCAGAGGATTCCCCTGTGTTCCGTGATGCCACGGATAGGAGATTGGAGTCTCTTGCCCGTCATACTTATTCTGTTACGGGTTCTATGCTTAAGGCTCTGTTTGCTTCTCTCATGGCGGCCCAGGCGATCGCAAGTTGGACGCAGATGCTTAGGCGCGTCCTAGTGGCCGATTCGGCCTCGCCGGCGACCCTGGATATGGTGGATCAAATCCACCAGGGTGTCATGTATCTGTGTGATGCGGACTTGGACCTAGTTCCGTTGGCTGCACGTGTGCACAGCGTAGCGGTGTTGTCTCGCCGCCTGGTTTGGTTGAAATGTTGGTCGGTGGACCAGTCTTCACGTAAGACCTTAGCCAATCTGCCTTATGATGGGTCTCGCCTTTTTGGGGAGTCCTTGGATGTGTTGATTAAGGGGATCACCGGAGGTAAGAGCACTCTCTTGCCCCATTTCCCCAAGGCTAAGGGGGCTTCTGGGAAGAAGCATGCTAATTTTCGGCCCCCTCAGGGGTCCTTTCGTGCCTTTCGGTCGCACTACAAGGGCAAACCGTTCAAAGGTCAAGGCTCTCAGAAGAAGCCCTGGTCTGGTAAACAGAAGTCCGGTCAATCCGGATCCGCAGCCCATAACAGTGCGGCCTGAAGGGGCGCCCTCACCCAGTTTTGGGGTGGGGGGACGCTTGCTCGGTTTTCTTCAGCCCTGGTTGGCCCGCGTGCGGGACAGATGGGTTCAGGAGATCGTTCGATCTGGTTACAAGATCGAGTTTCTCTCTCGGCCGGAGAGCAGATTTTTTTCCCTCAAATCTTCAACTGTCTCCAGAGCGTTTACGGGACCTGCACCTGGCGGTGCGGGACCTGAGGGCTCAGGGAGTGGTAGTTCCGGTGCCTCATCGGGACAGATTTCGGGGGTTTTATTCCAATCTGTTCACCGTGCCCAGAAAGGAGGGCAAGGTTCGTCCAATTCTGGACTTGAAGGCTCTGAACCGCTCTGTGCGGGTTCGCAAGTTCCGCATGGAATCCCTGCGGTCGGTGGTGGCTGCCCTGGTTCCGGGGGAATTCATGGCCTCCATCGATTTGAAGGATGCGTATCTTCACATCCCCATTTTCAAGGGTCACCAGAGGTACCTTCGATTTGCCATTGCGGAGGATCACTACCAGTTCGTGGCGTTGCCTTTTGGTCTCGCCTCGGCTCCGCGGGTTTTCACCAAGGTGCTTGCACCGGTTCTGGCATTATTGAGGGCCCAGGGCATTTCTGTCCTGGGGTATCTGGACGACATTCTGGTTCGGTCTGCGACCAGCAAGGGTCTGGAGAAGGACCTGTCTGTCACGATGCAAACTCTGCAGGAGTTTGGTTGGACGATAAATTTTCCAAAGTCGACGCTTAGTCCGTCGGTTCGTCTTCCCTACCTGGGAATGATTCTGGACTCGGTGCAGGCGAAGGTCTTCCTGCCGGAAGACAAAACTCATAACTCTTCAGGAGCAAGTCAGGTGCCTCAGGGACGTTCCGCACTCGTCTCTGCGGACGTGCATGAGATGTCTGGGATTGATGGTCTCGGCCTTCGAGGCGATCCCCTTTGCCCAGTTTCACACGCGGGGTCTCCAAGCGGAGGTCCTGTCCATGTGGGACGGGCGACCTCAATCTCTGGATCTTCAAATCTCGTTGAGTCATCGCACCAGAAGAGACCTTCTGTGGTGGCTCCAGTCCCCGATGGTGTCCGGGGGCAAGTCGTTTCGTCCGATCTCGTGGACGGTAATCACCATGGATGCCAGCCTGTCGGGCTGGGGTGGTGTTCTGGGCGTTCTGTCCGCCCAGGGGACTTGGTCGGAGGGGGAGTCCTCCCTTCCGATCAACATTCTGGAATTGCGTAAGATAAATCTCTGTCTTCATCGCTGGACGGACCGGCTGCTGGGCTGCCCGGTTCGGGTGCAGACGGACAATGCCACGGCGGTGGCCTACATCAACCACCAAGGGGGCACCAGGAGTGCCCGAGCGGCTCGAGAAGTGGCCGACATTCTGTCTTGGGCCGAGGCTCATGTCCCGGCGATAACGGCGGTTCACATTCCGGGGGTGGAGAACTGGCAGGCGGACTATCTGAGTCGCCAGACCCTGGATCAGGGGGAATGGTCTCTCCACCCGGCTGTCTTCCAGATGTTGTGCGCGAAGTGGGGTCTTCCAGATGTGGACCTGTTCGCGTCTCGTCTCAACAACAAGGTGAGAAGGTTCGTGGCAAGGACGCGCGACCCTCGGGCAGACGCGTCGGACGCGTTAGTGACCCCGTGGCATCAGTACAGGCTGATATACGCGTTTCCACCGATTCAGTTGCAGTCAAGGTTCCTTCGCAGGTTACACTCGGAACGCAGCACAGTGATTCTTGTGGCACCGGACTGGCCTCGCCGGTCCTGGTACGCAGACCTCGTGAATCTGGCGGTCGACGCCCCGTGGCGTCTGCCTCTTCGAGACGATCTCCTGTCTCAAGGGCCGATATACCATCCTGCTTTACAGTCGCTGGCTTTGACGGCCTGGCTGTTGAGACCGAGGTCCTGAGGGAGAAGGGTCTCTCCCCAGAGGTCGTTCATACCTTGATCAACGCGAGGAAGTCTTCCTCGGGGAAGGTTTATTACCGTACTTGGAAGGCCTATTTTGCTTGGTGTGAGTCCAGGGGATTTTCTCCCCGCACGTACTCGGTTTCCCGAGTGCTGTCCTTCCTTCAAACGGGTTTTCGATCAGCGTTTGGCGCTGGCTACGATAAAGGGTCAGGTGTCTGCGCTGGCCGTTCTGTTTCAACGTCCCGTGGCTTCCAACTCCTTGGTTGGCACTTTTGTTCAGGGTGTGCGGCATCTGGTTCCTCCTAGGAGGGATCCTCTGCCCCCTTGGGACTTGAATCTCGTTCTGTCTGTGTTGCAACGTGCTCCTTTTGAACAGATCAGGGAGATCTCGTTGTCTATGTTGTCCAAAAAGGTCGCCTTTTTGGTGGCGATCACTTCGGCTCGCAGAGTGTCGGAGCTGGCAGCTTTGTCCTGCAAGTCTCCGTATCTGGTTGTTCATTTGGATAAGGTGGTCTTGCGACCTAATCCTTCTTTTCTTCCGAAACGAGTCTCGGAATTCCATCTTAATGAGGATATTGTCTTGCCTTCGCTGTGCGCGATGCCTAAACATCCAAAGGAGGTGAGATTACACTCTCTGGATGTTGTTCGGGCGATAAGGGTTTACCTTAAATCGACTGAGTCTTTTCGAAAGACGGATTCCTTCTTTGTTTCTTCCAGAGGGTCCTCGGAAGGGCATGGCGGCGTCGGCCTCTACCATCGCCAAATGGATCAGGCAGACCATTGAACAGGCCTATGCTTTGCAGGGGAAGGTTCCCCCTGTGCCTGTGAAGGCGCACTCTACTAGATCTCTGAGTACGTCTTGGGCCTGTCGTCATGGGGCTTCTGTGGCCCAGGTGTGTAAGGCGGCGACTTGGTCGACCGTACACACTTTCACAAAATTCTACAAAGTAGATGTTCAGGCATCTGCGGATGCTTCCTTTGGCCGCAAGGTTCTTAGTGCGGCGGTTCCCTAGGGTCCCTTGTGGGGACCACTGGCTGTTGGGATAAGTTTTTTTATCCCCTGGTTATTTGTTTTTTCCATGGTTGTTGCTCCTGTTGAGCACCTGTTTTTTCCTGTTGCCCAGCTGGGTTCCTTCCTTTGGTAAGGTTCCTTTCTTTGATGCGGAGACTGCGTTGCCTTTTCGGCGCGGATGCGTTTCCCACCCCTCATGTTTGCACTGCTTTGGGACGTCCCCATATGTGACGAATATGAAGAGGCGGCGACTGTCGGAGGACGTAAGAGAAAACGGAATTTTTGTAAAATCTTACCTGTAAAATTCCTTTCTCTGAGTCCTCCGACAGTCGCCGCCCCCGCCCCTCTTTTGGGGTTTGGTTGTATACTCTACTGCTATTCCACTAAAACTGAGATATGGTTGCAGGAAGTAGGAGGGTATTGACTGAGGGGACCACCCCTTGAGGGTGGGATATGTTAAAAGCTTTAATGTTAACATATTCTGTTGCCTAGCTACTCCTTCGGAGCAAAGTCTAATACCCCCATATGTGACGAATATGAAGAGGCGGCGACTGTCGGAGGACTCAGAGAAAGGAATTTTACAGGTAAGATTTTACAAAAATTCCGTTTTTTCTGTCTAGTCAGGAGTAAGGACCTAAGTTCCTTGCTGGGATCTTTTTGGTCCTGGCAAGATTTTTTCTTTAGAAAAAATATTTTTTAGGTAGTTTTCTCCAGTGTTTTTTTCCTGTGAGATCTTCAAGCAAAAACGCCGGACTGGGCGACACTAGTGGTCACCCCAGCCGGCCTACGAGCGCGCGCAGACCATTGCATTGCGCTTGGTCGGACGCGACACATTCAAGTAAGTATGCGGGGCCGGGCGACGGGCTGGATGTTGAGATCCAGTGGTCACCCCGGTTTCTGCCTACGAGCGCGTGCAGACCAGAGCTCCGCGCTGGGTCGGCCGCGACGGAGTCCCATTGGAGGGACTGACCTTGCGAGTTAAAAGTCTCGCTTGGACGCCAGGAACCACAGAGTCGAGGCGTCCGGAGTGGTCCACAACCCCCCACCCCGGTGGAGAGGGTATTGTGAAGAGAGGGTGCCTGTCAGTTCGGTATGGTGAGTAAACGTTCCCTTTTTTCCTCGTTATGAGGCAGTATGAATTATGGGCCCCTCCATACATGGTCAGTATATATCTGACACTAAAAGTCCCCCTTGTAAATACAGTATGTGTTTGGTGGGAAGTGGACTTGGTTTGAGAGCTAACACTCTACCCAGCAGACTGTAGTATTACAGCAGACATAGGAGGTATAATCCTACCTTAATTGTAGTGTACCTCCTGCAGATCGATAAACCGCCACTTAGCAGAGATGCAGGTGGATGTGCTGGGAAAAACGATTTCGGCGGTCCGCCGCCATTTTGCCGTAGACCAGGTGCATGTATGTCCTCAGGTCACGCCGGCCGCCATGTTTTTGGAGTCTATTGTCTCCTGTATGGGGGCGGCCATGTTTGATGAGCCCAGCTACCTCGTGGAGAGCTGGGAACGCCGGAAGGCGTACACAGGGGGCGGAGCCACGTCCTTCTACCCGGGAAAACGAACACAGCTCTTTCCAGTCTGTAAAAGACAGACGCTGACTGCAGTTGGTTGGAAACTTCTCTGCATCGGGTGGTGAGCCTTGGGGGTCCCTCTCTCTCTCTCTGGGGATCGAGAAGCAGGTACTCTGAGGGGCGCTATTGCGCTAGGGGGAGACACATAAAAAAAAAAAAGTTTTTTGTTTTTTCTGGCAGAGGTGTCCTGAATTAACATGGACCCTGCCACTCATGTATCTCCACCGGATCCCCTCGAGGTGTCTGCAGGATCCTCCAGCACCCCACGGACGGTTGAATCATTGTCAGCTATTATGGAAACTGTTGTGTCCCGGGTGGAAGTGGCTTGTCAGGGACAGGGCGCAAGAAAGCGACCCCCGCCTAACCCCTTATTATCTGAAACTTCGGATTCAGATTCTGAGCCTATTTCTGCAGTTGCAGGTACTTCATCTGGGATTGGTGTCTCGGGTACTGTCTCTTCAGACAGAGAGGAGGATGTTTCGGCATCAGCCATAGCCCGAGAGGAAGCGTTGGTAAACGCACTCATTGTATCTGTTCAAGAAACCTTAAGATTACAGGGTATTCCGTCGGAAATAGCTGAAACTGAAATCCCTTTTGGGACTAAAAAACGCATGAAAATGGCGAAGATTTTTCCATTGCCCAAATGTTTTGGCAATCCAATCAAAGAAGAATGGAGTCTGCCAAAACGCACCTCTGCTATTTCTAAACGCATTAACAGGCGTTATCCGTTGAGGAAACCCTCATTAAGAAATGGACAGAACCACCTGTGGTGGATTCACCAATTGCTAGATTGAATAAAGCCATGGTTATTCCTTTAGAAGACGCTCCGTCTTTTAAAGATCCAGTGGATCGCAAGATAGGAACTATGTCTCGCACCATGTTTTCCTTGATTGGATCAGCTTTCAGACCAATAATTGCTATTGGTCTGGTTTCGCAGACTGTAACTGAATGGACCAAGTGGTTACGCCGGGACTTAGAAGAGGTCCCTCAGGCGGTATCAGATTTGTTGGAACAAATGATACAGGGGTTACAGTTTGTGTGTGATGCGGCGTTAGACGCCACTCCATTATTGGCGCGAGCATCAGTTTCAGCAGTGGTTCTCAGGCGTACACTGTGGCTAAAAGGTTGGTTAGCTGACCAAGGTTCCAAAAAAGCATTAGCTAATATCCCCTTTTTAGGAGAGCGTCTATTTGGAGCCAACTTAGATGAGATCATTAAGGATCTCACGGGTGGAAAGAGCACCTTTTTACCGCAAAATGTTAAGGGTAAAGCAACTCGTCAAAGACGAGGGCCTTCTTTCTCTGCTCACAAAAAAGTTTTTTCGTCCCGCGGGTGAAAAAATTAAGTCCTCTAAAGCTCCTTCAGGAGGCTTCAGGGGACGTTGGTCGGGCAAGCAAAAGCCCGCCCCCTCCAGACCTGAAGATAAATCGTCCAAAGCCTGAAGGTGCGCCCCCACCCATAATTGGGGTGGGGGACGTCTTCGCCGGTTCCCGGATCCATGGCTTTCCAGAATCCCGGACAAGTGGGTTTGCGAAGTCATAAGGTCAGGGTACAAGATCGAGTTTCGATCTCTCCCACCGGCGCGATTCTTCCCTTCCAATATCCGACTATCCCCGGATCGTTTAGAAGGTCTGCGGAGAGCAGTCACGGATTTACTACAACAAGGAGTGGTAGTCCACGTTCCTTGGACAGAACGTTTTCAAGGGTTTTATTCAAACCTATTTACAATACCCAGGAAAGAGGGCAAAGTGCGTCCAATTCTGGACTTAAGGGCACTCAATTCCTTTCTCAACATAAGGAAATTCAAGATGGAATCCATTCGCACAGTAGCAGCCTTCCTGCATCCAGGGGATGTCCTAGCGTCCATAGACATCAAGGACGCCTATCTTCACATTCCCATTTTCGCAGGACATCAGCGGTTTCTACGCTTTTCCGTAGAAGAGAACCACTATCAGTTTGTGGCGTTACCTTTCGGTTTCGCCACGGCTCCTCGGGTCTTCACCAAGGTGTTGGCCCCAATGTTAGCACTACTGCGCCAAAGAGGCATATCGATTCTAGGTTACCTAGACGATCTCCTGCTTCATGCAGAGTCTCCTCAGACCCTGCTACAAAACATAGAAATTACTATAATTTCTTTACAGGAATTCGGGTGGCTGGTGAACCAGCAAAAGTCATTTCTGGTTCCCACCCAGAGGCTCGAATATCTGGATCTAATTCTAGACACAGTCAGGACAAGAGTTTTCCTTCCGGTAGGGAAACTCCGGAAGATTCAATCAGCAGTCCAGTTGTTACTATCCAACAGCTGGTCTTCCCTTCGGACTTGCATGAGGGTTCTGGGGTTGATGGTGGCTTCCTTCGAAGCAGTCCCATTTGCCCAGTCCCATACCCGAATTCTTCAGCAAGAGATTCTTCTCAGATGGAATCGGAATCCGGAGTCCCTGGACTATCGGATCCAATTGAGCAAACAGACCAGAGAGTCTCTGGTCTGGTGGCTTCGGTCTCCGATGCTCAGCCAGGGAAAGTCATTTCTGCCAATATATTGGACGATAGTGACCACGGATGCCAGCCTATCCGGATGGGGAGGAATTCTCGGTCAGTTATCCGTTCAGGGACTTTGGTCCCCGGAAGAATCCAGGTTACCGATAAATGTATTGGAACTGAGAGCGATCAGACTTTGTCTGATTCACTGGACCGAGCAGCTCCAGGGCAGCCCGGTTCGGATCCAGTTGGACAACGCCACGGCCGTGGCTTATGTCAATCACCAGGGGGGCACCAAGAGTGTCCGAGCGGCCAAAGAAGTGGCTTGCATTCTTCGCTGGGCGGAACGATTTGTTCCAGCTATCTCTGCGGTGTTCATTCCGGGGGTGGAAAATTGGCAGGCAGATTATCTCAGCCGTCAGACTCCGGATCAGGGGGAATGGTCCCTCCATCCAGAAGTTTTCCACCAGTTGTGCCTACGTTGGGGCACCCCGGATGTGGATCTGTTGGCATCACGATTCAACAGAAAAGTACAGAGATTCGTGGCTCGCTCCCGCGATCCTCTAGCAGAGACCGCAGACGCACTGGTCACCCCGTGGGGGCAATACCAGCTAATGTATGCCTTCCCTCCTCTTGGGTTACTGCCAAGACTTCTTCGCAGGATAGAGGAGGAAGGAATTCCAGTAATCCTGGCAGCTCCGGACTGGCCTCGTCGAGCTTGATACGCCGACTTGGTCAGACTGGTGGCGGACGTCCCGTTGAGACTTCCTCTCAGGGAGGATCTACTGTCTCAGGGACCGATCTTCCATCCTGCTTACGATCGCTGGTTTTAAACGGCCTGGTTATTGAGACCCAGGTGCTGAAGGACAAGGGATTGTCAGCTTCAGTTATTCCTACTCTAGTTAAAACCAGGAAAGCGACTTCCTGAAAGATTATCATCGTACATGGAAGTCTTATATTGTGTGGTGTGAATCCCTTGGGTTCCATCTACATCTTTATTCGGTAGCCCGAATATTGGCTTTTCTGCAACAGGGAGTTGAGCAGAAGCTGGCCTTGAGTGTTATCAAGGGTCTGGTTTCAGCATTTGCTATCTTCTTTCGAAGCCTTTGTCTACTCATTCCTTGGTGCGGAATTTCATCCAGGGGGTGCGACACCTGGCTCCGCCAGTGCACGCGCCGTTACCATCCTGGGATCTTAATTTGGTGCTGTCGGTTCTTCAGACACCTTCCTTTGAAAATATCAGGGAGATTCCCTTGCTTACTTTATCCCAAAAGGTGGTCTTCTTGGTGGCTATCACTTCTGCACGCAGGGTGTCAGAACTGGCTGCATTATCCTGTTGTTCCCCAGATCTGGTGGTTCATAGGGATAAGGTTGTTCTTCATCCGAATCCATCCTTCCTTCCTAAGGTGGTTTCAAAGTTTCATTGAATGAGGACAGTGTATTGTCCTTCCTATGTCCTTAGCCCAATCATCCTCGAGAATTTGCATGGCATTCCTTGGATGTAGTTCGGGCGATCAGGATATATTTGAATACTACGGATTCAATTTGTAAGACGGATTCACTGTTTGTGATCACGGATGGCCCTAAGAAGGGGTTGCCTGTTCTGCTGCGACCATCTTTAGATGGATCAGACAGACGGTGGTATAGGCTTATTTTATCTAAGGGTCGGGATCCCCCGTTCCCTGTTAAGGCGCATTCTACTCGGGCGCTTAGAGTTTCCTGGACCTTCCGCCATCAGGCGTCAGTGGTTCAGGTTTTCAAGGCGACTGTTTAGTCGTCGGTTCATACCTTTACAATATTGTGTAAGGTTTATGTGATGGCATCGTCAGATGCCTCTTCTGGCCGCAAGGTTCCAGCAGGCCACTGTTTGAGGAGACTGTTGGTCTACCTCGAGGATTTGTGGGGTAGGTCTCATCTGTTTACTCGATGAGTCCTTTGATACTTCTGGTTGGCTCCGGTTGGGCCTTCTAGATTGGATTTTGATTTCTGTCAATCCCACCCCTCATTTGTGGCACTGCTTCTGGATGTCCCAGTTCTTGTGAATCAAGAAGACTACGTCTGTCAATGAGCGACAGAGAAAATCGGATTTTTGTAAGATCTTACCGTAAAATCCTTTTCTCTTAGCTCATTGACAGACGTAGTACCCGCCCCTCTATCATTGAGTTGGGTTGGGTTAAATTCTCTGTTGCTGCTTTGTGACAGAACTGATTCTCTGTAGCAGACAGGAAGAGGATATACCCTCTGGGACTGCCCCTAGGGTGGAGCCAGAACGTTTTTTCTTTCTGCCTAGTCCTACTCCTGTAGAGGGCAGCATAACCCAGTTCTTGTGAATCAAGAAGACTACGTCTGTCAATGAGCTAAGAGAAAAGGATTTTACGGTAAGATCTTACAAAAATCCGATTTTTACACAATGCAGAGTATTAAAGTGATACTAAAGCCTTGTTTTTTTTTTTAATTAAAAAAAAAAAAAACATGTTATACTTACCTGCTCTGTGTAGTGGTTTTGCACAGAGCAGCCCCCATCTTCCTCTTCTGGGGTTCCTCTTCTGGCCCCTCCCCCTTTGCCGAGTGCCCCCCAGAGCAAGCAGCTTGCACTCAAGCCGAGCTACAGCTCCGTGTGTCCATTCAAACATGGACCTGCGCCCCCGTCCCACCCCCTCTCCTCATTGGCTCATTGACTTTGACAGCAGCGGGAGCCAATGGTGCTCCCCTGCTGTCTCAGACAATCAGGAGGGAGAGTCCCAGCCAGCCAAGTCTCGTGCAACATCGCTGGATTGAGATAGGGCTCAGGTAATATTGGGGGGCTGTTTCACACAGAAGGCCTTTTATCTTAATGCATGAAGATAAAAAAAAAAAACCTGCCTTTGGAATACTTTAATGCCTAAGTTCCACAGTGAGTATAACAAGCATGGTTTACTGCATATACAGACTGATTTTACAGTTGAGGGTTTAGTAACATTTTAAGCTCTGTTGCTGGGTTTTCATACCGAAGTACATAAATGGACAGACAAAGCAAAATGTACAAATTGTAAAAACACATACATTGCCAAAGCATCATATGCTGTTTACATTGCTGTGAGTCTTGACTAGCAAGATAGAATGGTGCTCATGTGGCAGTGCTGTACCTGAATGACGTTTTTGTGATTTTTTTGATGGCAGCTGAAAGTCTAAGGCTGGCCATACACTATACAATTTTCTTGTTCAACTTTCCTTTAGATTTACCAAAACCATATAATATGAGGTCAAACCTAAACACTTTCAATTTAAAGAAGAATTTTTATAAGAAAATTGTATAGTGTATGGCCAGCCTAAGGCCCCTTTCACATGGGGCAGATGCGCTCAGTGGACTCCGTTAGCTCAGCTGGGATCGCTAAGTTGATCCCCGCTGAGCAGGCAGATGACAGGTCCGTCTGCTCACTGTGCAGAGACGGACCTGTTAGAGTCCCCTTCTCCTCTATGGGGAGATCGGATGAAAACGGACAGCGTGTCTGTTTTCATCCGATCCGACCCGCTGGACAGATGGCGAACGTATCGCCATCCGTCTGTTTTAAGCAGATCTTGTTGGATCGGGTGACAGACGGGTGTCAGCGGACACATCATTGACGTCCGCCTCTCCATAGAGGAGTATGGGTGGCCCGATCAGGTCCGCCTGAGAAACGGACAGGCGGACCTGATCGGTCCGATCGTGTGAAAGGGGCCTAAAATTATAAAGCTGCAGGCTTGCAACTGCTGCCACAAGAGGGAGTGCTACTTACAAAAATGCTCCAAGTGGCACACAGAATTCATGGTTTAATTTATCAATGAGCACACTTCATCATGCCAGATCTGTGAAGAAGGCTTTAAAAGTAGAATTCTTGGCTTTACCTAATGCCCCATACACACGTGCAGATTATCTTCAGACTTTTGTCTGCAGACTTACCAAAACCATATAATATGAGGTCAAACCTAAACACTTTCAATTTGTATGCAATCCGGCAGGCCCTTGCACTACATAGAAAAGGTAAGTCTGCAGATAATCTGCACGTGTGTACGGGGCATAACTAGTCTTAAAATCTCTCCTAACACCTATTCTGATTAACCTGTGTGAGAAAGATCTGTATCTTGGTCCTCTTTGTTCTGGTTAAAGTTAGCTGCTTCCCAGGTCAGGAGCCATTGGCTTTGTCGTAACACTATCCATGTCTCTGAAGACTCACTAAAGGCCTGTACACACGATAAGAAAATCTGTAGGGAAAATACGACCGATCTGCCGATTTTTGGATTGTTAGTATGGTGCTTTCGACAGCCAACTCCGACTTTTCGGCTGACAAAATCCTGATGTACAACGTCCGATTTTCGTCTCATTAGTACAGATTTCGATGGAAAAAAAATGTTAAGAGCAAGACTAGGCATGCTCAGAGACGAAAGAACACATAGAAAGCAATACAACACACGACATCACTTCTGAAGTAGAATTCTGTCGTACGGGAAAATTCGTATGAAAATAACCTCTTCACTTTCCACATCAGACTAGCATGCCACAAAAAAGAGACGACAGATCGTTCGATAATCTGATAGTGTGTACGGGGCTTTACTGAGCAGGCTGGTGAGGCCAAGCACTGGGAGCTACCTCAATTATTTAGGTTGTTGGCCATCATTCACACTGATGTTTAAAGATGCAGGCAATGTCTGATGTACAGATCACTGCATTTTCCTATGGCTAAATGTTTTTTCTTCTTCTTTTATAAATTGTATTTTTATTGAATATTCAAGTTACAAAAAAAAGGCAATGTAGGAAACCATTGCCAGACAAAAACAAAAAAAACTATCAAAACAAAAAATGACACTCATAGATAGAGCTCTGTAATTACAGACATATGGCTGCATTTTTCTATGGCCATGGAGCCACAGGTAGTACCAACAGCTGACCATAGAGGTAATTGTACACATATCAATGCCAATACTTTTTTTCATCAGCATTTACCCGCACTTGTGCATAAAGCAGTTGTCAATTTGTAAATTATAGAAGACCTCAAATGCAGCCCCCAAACCTCCAGGGGGTGCACAGTAGTAGCACATTTTCACACCACAATGCCCCAACATTTTGGTTCTGCTGTATTGTTGGAAGCATGTCGCAATGCATGCTGAAGAAAATTGGAGTACAATAACCCCCAACTTTGGTGTCAATGGACTCAATAATAACCCCCAGCATTGGTATCAGTGGATGCAGCAATAACCCCTAGCACTGGTGTGAGTGGATGCAATAATAGCCCCCAGCATTAATGTCAGTACTATTAACTTTGGTGGTCACTGTCAGTGAAATTGTACCCCAACCCATCCTTCCCCTGCAGTGGTGGTTATGGCAGTTAAATTTAAGCCCCACCTGAAATGTACCATGGCCAGATACTTTAATTTCCGTGTATACGGTTAGGCTTATAGAAACCATGGTAAATCTAGGCTTCTTCTACCTTATGTGATTCTATTCCTTTGTAAGTTTGCCGCAATACATGACTTTGCTTTATTCCAACATCACCTTGCAGTGTTGTCTGTACCTTTTAGCTTTTGAATTTTTCAATAAAAATTATTGGAAACACAATTTAAGCCCCACATGTATTAGTGAGAGTTAACTCCACCACTCCCTCTATATTGGTGGTCACATGCAGTGAAATAAACTGCCTGGCCAAAAAAAAGTCGCCACCTGGAATTAACTAAGCAACTAACTAAACTAAGCATAACAAACAAACAAAAAGCTGGGGGGGGGGGGGGGGGGCACACCCTGAACATGCATTTCTAAAGCTGGTGCAACTATGAACGAAGCAACATGCATATTTACAGAGAATAGCGCACACATGCAAAAGAAATGACTATCAAATATAAAGGCAATCAATAAATAAAAATGGGGATTTAGTCCCACCATATGGCCATATCGTGCTCAAGCCCACCACTGCTTCAAAGTACCCCATTGTCAGTGGGTCCTACACTATCCATAAAAAGAAGGATGAATCCAGCCTCTCTAACCACTTAAGCCCCGGAAGATTTTACCCCCTTCCTGACCAGGGCCTATTTTGCGATTCGGCACTGCGTGACTTTAACGGACAATTGCGCGGTCGTGCGACGCTATACCTAAACGAATTTGGCGTCCTTTTTTTCCCACAAACAGAGCTTTCTTTCTTTTGGTGGTATTTGATCACCTGTGCAATTTTTTGATCATGCGCTATAAACAAAAAAAGAGCGTCAATTTTGCAAAAATAACAATATTTTTCACATTTTTTTTATATGAAATTCCCCCAAAAAAATGTAAAAATCAAAATTTATTAACATTTTAGGCCAATTTTTTTTTTTTTACCATATGTTTGATAAAAAAAAAAAATCGCAAAAAAGATTGGTTTGCGCAAAAGTTATTGCGTTTACTAACAAAGGGAAAGATTTTTGTCATTTTTATATTATACATAGATTTCAGTGGCTCATTAAAGCTAGAGGATTACCATCACAGCCAGGCAACTAACATCTCCAGAAGGAATGAGCAGCAGTCAGGGGCTGACTGGCAACTTTCGGCCCAGGGGGCAAGTACAAACCAGAGGCCCATGGTTCCTCTTCCCACTCTCCCTCTTCCTGGCCTCCTCCTGACCCCCATTCCAGGCCGAAGCTCTGCTCCCGGTACTCTCTACTCACTGGCCGAATCCAGGTTCCTGACCTAACCACCGGGGGGGGGGGGGGGGTTGGGTGGAGAGAGTGGAGCATGGAACCGGCCTCTGCTCAGACACAGTTTACACCATCCAATATTAGGCTGGAGGCCTGCGCTCTATCCTTGTCTTCATCCCGTATTCAGTAGGTCAGCAGTGGGGACTTTTTACTTCTCTTCACCTGGAATACTTTAGGCATGTCTGTAGCAGAAGCAGTGCAGCCTTTTTACGGGCATCAGATAGGCCCGGGGGGCAATTGCCCCCCTGCCCCCTTCCTCCCCTGTCAGCAGTAGTTTCCTACGTATCGCTCTAAAAACTGATTTCTTTTTAAATGTAAAATGTCACAACGAAAACAACCATGCCCTGAACTGTGTTGCATACTAGTACTTGGGCTGTAAGGCCCCAGAAATCATTTATGATGCGTGAGTCAGGTAATGACTTTCAACCAGAGTGATACATGCGTCAGGTAATGGCTTTCAATCAGAACCCTCTCTTTGCCTAATGAAAGTTTGTCCTTATCATCTAAAAAAAAAACGAACTCTACCAATGAGCTCATATCCATGCAATGCTGACTTCTATGTAGTGCTACCTAACAAAGTACCTTCTTTTATTCTGCTTGCATAATGGCAGACTGTGAACATATGTTAGAGATGTAATATTTCACACAACACTGAAATTTAACATTCACTTACTGGAAATTAACAGGCTGTTCCTCCTCACTGTGAATAATAAGTACATGAAAGAGCAGTTACATAGAAATACTGTAAGTACATTGGTATTTTTTCTTATGATAATTCAACTTTCTCTGACTAATGTGGCTCCCTAGGGTATTTAAATGTACTGCTCCCTCTTCTCCATAACTTACAGTGTATGTCAAGGCAGAGTGAAAAAAACAAACATATTTTGTACATTTCTCTCCCTAGCTAGGATAAACACAGAAATGGCGTGCATTTCATCACTTCCAGGTTTAGCTTTCGCTTTCCCTGGCCTCTATGGTCAGGGAAGAAGCAAACTGAGCACAATCTGCTAAGATCAAGTGTAGTATCTGTTCTTATCAGTGATCCAGTGGGGGCGCTGTGCTGTCATCTGACCTGACCAAGGTTGGGTGGCGGCTATGCAAACCTGCTGGAGTGATGGGGACCTGGAAGGTTAGTATCGGCAGAAACTGAAACCTGAGTGCCTGAGCATAATTGGGGGCTGGGAGTAGGTTCTCCCCGAGAAAGCTGGAAGGGTCCATTAACTCCCGATTTGAATGGGCTACCTTGGCTGGCAAGGGGCCGGGAGGGCAGAAGGTCTGTGGTGACTGTGCCCCCTGGGAGTGGTCACCCCAGGGGTGCTCTTAATAACACATGGGTGTGGGACCCCACAGCGTGAACAGGCACAAGGTTACAGCAGCAAATTGCTTTCTTTCTGCACTGCCCCTCATGGGCTGGGCCTTTTGGGTAAAGTCAAGGGAAATTTTTGCTTACCAGGCCCTAGGGCCCGGACAGTGCACATTTGGCACGGCCACTTTATTATTTTCTATTTATTTTCTCTCACTGTTTGTCACTTTCACTTTTGTGTGTGTTTTCACAGATTGTAGGGTTTGAGTTCTCTGGCTTACCCTGAAGTCTAGGGGGAGGATGTGTGGCCCTCAGGTTCCTTCCTCCCCTGCCTCTGGGGGGTCTCTCTTCGGGAGAGCCCCCTGACTTAGTATTCGGGGTCAACTTTGGCTGGCCTGAAGAACGGGTCTTCTAGGCCTTCTGGCTAGGCAGACCATGAAAACCCTAATCCCTGTCAGCCTTGCGCCCCAGGGGATCAGGGTCAAAGTCCTACCCCTTTGGGGGGTGGACTAAAGCACACCCTTATGTGCACTTTTTTGTGTGTGTGTTTCACATGCACGTTTTTTGTTCACTTACGGGTTTTTTCGTTGTAGGTTTTTGTACCACCGCGGACTGAGCACAATCTGTGCACCATTAGCTTCAATGTAATGCAGGTGAGACGTCAGGGGTCTAATAGACCCCAATGTCTCATTAAAGAGAACCGGTTAAAGCAAAAAGCTATTACATAGGGGACTTGTGGTCCCCTATGTGATAAAAATAAAGGTAAAGTAGTTATAAAGCCTAAACATTTTTTAACCTCAAAACAGAACTATAGGCAAAACTTTTCATTTTGGATAGAGCAAGGGAGGGTTATAACCCCTGTCAGATTTTTTTGTTTGCCATCTGTGTCCCATTGTAGAGATTTCTCTTCACTTCCTGTCCCATAGCCAAACAGGAAGTGAGAGGAAATCCTTGCAAATTCAGGGAATTCCTTGGGGACCCCCAGCTCATCAAAACTAGTGTTCCCAATGGAAGATTTCCCCTCTATCACTTTTCGGGGGACAACCCAAAATTGTAGATTTTCTTTTACTTTCACTTTTAATGATAATGGTAAACAGGACAAATAGAGAGGGTGAATCTCCTTACCACTTGCCGACCGTTCCGCTGCATATATACTGCAGCAGGCTGGCTTGGCTGCGGGAATCGACGTATCCCTAAAAAATAAATAATTAAATAAAAATTACAAATCTTTCCCCTAGTTTGTAGACTTGATAACTTTTGCGCAAACCAATTAAAATACGCTTATTGTGATTTTTTTTTACCAAAAATATGTAGCAGAATACAAATTGGCCTAAAAGGATGAAAGATTTTTATTTTTACATTTTTTTGGGGAATGTTAAATAGCAGAATGTGAAAAATATAGTTTTATTTTTTCAGGTTTGTCGCTCTTTTTTTGTTTATAGCGCAAAAAAAAAAAATCGCAGAGGTGATCAAATACCATCAAAAGAAAGCTTTGTGGGAAAAAAAGGACATCGATTTTAATTTGGTACAGTGTTGCGCGACTGCGCAGATTTCCGTTAAAATAATGCAAAATGGCCTGGTCATTAAGGGGGCAAATCCTTCCTGTCCAGAACTGGTCAATGAAGACACAGACAGCAAAAAAAAAAAATATAAAAAACCTGACAAGCGTTCTATTCCCTCTCCACTCTATCCAAAACTAAAACTGCCTTTAGTTATACTTTAATGTATTCCTTGCATTAGGGTAAAAAATGTTTAGGCATCAGTATCCCCCCTCACCCCTCCTTTTACTTACTTGAGCCCTCATTTGATCCAGCTCTGTGCCTGTCTGCATCTCTTCTCTCCCCTCACCTCCTGGTCTCACTGGCTTTGTTGAGGCAGCAGGAGCTACTGGCTCCCGCTACTGTCAATCAGAGCCAGTGACGGGTGGGCAGGGCCCAGTCCCACTTGCTGTGTCAGTAGACGCAGACAGCAAGGCTTGTTAGCGAGCCCGCATGAGTACCCCCATGGAAAGTGGCTTCCTATGGGGAAGGAGCCAGGAGTGCTGGCAGCGGACCCGAGAAGAGGAGGTATTTATAAGCCTGTTTGTTATTTAAAATTAATTATTAACCTCCCTGGCGGTATGATTCTTTTGGATTTTAGGTGCTGAAAGCGGTACCATTATTTTGCATGTAATTCTTGTGAATGAGCAGCCCAAACCAACTGTATACATTTATTATATATATTATATATATATAGTGGGTACGGAAAGTATTCAGACCCCCTTAAATTTTTCACTCTTTGTTATATTGCAGCCATTTGCTAAAATCATTTAGGTTCATTCTTCTTCCTCATGAATGTACACATAGCACCCCATACTGACAGAAAAACACAGAATTGTTGACATTGTTGCAGATTTATTAAAAAAGAAAAACTGAAATATCACATGGTCCTAAGTATTCAGACCCTTTGCTCAGTATTTAGTAGAAGCCCCTTTTTGATCTAATACAGCCAGGAGTCGTTTTGGGAAAGATGCAACAAGTCTTTCACACCTGGATTTGGGGATCCTCTGCCATTCCTCCTTGCAGATCCTCTCCAGTTCTGTCAGGTTGGATGGTAAACGTTGGTGGACAGCCATTTTTAGGTCTCTCCAGAGATGCTCAATTGGGTTTAAGTCAGGGCTCTGGCTGGGCCATTCAAGAACAGTCACGGAGTTGTTGTGAAGCCACTCCTTCGTTATTTTAGCTGTGTGCTTAGGGTCATTGTCTTGTTGGAAGGTAAACCTTCGGCCCAGTCTGAGGTCCAGAGCACTCTGGAGAAGGTTTTTGTCCAGGATATCCCTGTACTTGGCCGCATTCATCTTTCCCTCGATTGCAACCAGTCGTCCTGTCCCTGCAGCTGAAAAACACCCCCACAGCATGATGCTGCCACCACCATGCTTCACTGTTGGGACTGTATTGGACAGGTGATGAGCAGTGCCTGGTTTTCTCCACACATACCGCTTAGAATTAAGGCCAAAAAGTTCTATTTTGGTCTCATCAGACCAGAGAATCTTATTTCTCACCATCTTGGAGTCCTTCAGGTGTTTTTTTAGCAAACTCCATGTGGGCTTTCATGTGTCTTACACTGAGGAGAGGCTTCCGTCGGGCCACTCTGCCATAAAGCCCCCCGACTGGTGGAGGGCTGCAGTGATGGTTGACTTTCTACAACTTTCTCCCATCTCCTGACTGCATCTCTGGAGCTCAGCCACAGTGATCTTTGGGTTCTTCTTTACCTCTCTCACCAAGGCTCTTCTCCCCCGATAGCTCAGTTTGGCCGGACGGCCAGCTCTAGGAAGGGTTCTGGTCGTCCCAAACGTTTTCCATTTGGGGATTATGGAGGCCACTGTGCTCTTAGGAACCTTAAGTGCAGCAGAAATCTTTTTGTAACCTTGGCCAGATCTGTGCCTTGCCACAATTCTGTCTCTGAGCTCTTCAGGCAGTTCCTTTGACCTCATGATTTTGGCTCTAATATCTAACCCAGAGTCACGCTCGGGAATACCGCTAGGAAGGTTAAAATAAAAATGAAGTTATTAAAATAAATAAAAGCATTTATATTCACTTTAAGTGTAAAAAAAGTAAAGTTACACCCAAGCACTTAAAAAAACATCCCCAAAAAGTCAACACCCACTTACACATGAATGTAAACATGCATTGGGTGCGACTATATATAATACCATGGATTGCACTTTTATTATTATTACAGATACTTATATAGCACCATCAATTTATGCAGCACTTTACACACATTGTACACTCACATCGGTCCCTGCCCTCAAGGAGGTTACAATCTAAGCTCCCTAATTCACATTCATACATACTAGGGCCAGATTAGACAGAAGCCAATTAACCTACCAGCATATGTGGGAGGAAATCGGAGTATCCGGAGGAATCCCACACAGGCACAGGGAGACCATGCAAACTCCAGACAGGTAGTGTCGTGGTTGGGATTCAAACCAACAATCCTAGTACTGCTAGGCGGAAGGGCACACCACTTAGCTGCACTACACACATTACATTTCCCTGCACATGCTGGAGTAAGTGCAATAATTCTAGGGTCATTACTCACGGTTAACTTTAACTCTAAACTGATGGCCTGTAGGGGCTTTTGAAACATTGCCTATAGAAAATTTGGGGTACAGAGGCTTGTTGTTTCATGGGTGCACGCAATTTTACGGCTTGACATGTTTGGCATCTATTTAGTATCATAACCTCATCTTATATATTTTACCAAAATGAGGTGATATATTGTGTTTACATGTCCTAAAAATAACTTCAGTTACTTTTTTTAATGCCCCTGAACAGCAGTAAATCATAAGGCAGAACTAAACCCATCGATTTAACTGTTTCAAAAAACAGTTACATTCCTGGAATGGCAAGATTGCTAACTGTCAGATTTGTTTGTGTCCTCAACCAAACTTTCAAACCATCACATGGCTGGTGTCATAACTGATCACATGTGCAGTTAAAGATCAAACAGAAGCAGCTTCCTTGGCTGTAAAGGATAGGAAGGTTTAAAGTGGAACCTATACCCATAACAACTTGAGGAAAAAGAATGTTCTTTACCACTTAAGCCCCGGAAGATTTTACCCCCTTCCTGACCAGGCCCTATTTTGCGATTCGATACTGCGTGACTTTTAACAGACAATTGCATTGTCGTGCGATGCTGTACCTAAACGAATTTGACGTCCTTTTTTTCCCCATAAACAGAGCTTTCTTTTGGTGGTATTTGATCACCTGTGTGATTTTTGATCATGCTCTATAAACAAAAAAAGAGCGACAATTTTGCAAAAATAACAATATTTTTCACATTTTTTTTATATGAAATTCCCCAAAAAAAATGTAAAAATCAAAATTTTTTAACATTTTTGGCCAATTTGTTTTCTGCTACATATGTTTGGTAAAAAAATCGCAATAAGCATATTTTGATTGGTTTGCGCAAAAGTTATTGCGTTTACTAACTAAGGGAAAGATTT
Organism: Pelophylax lessonae; assembly: GCF_965119305.1. Taxonomy (NCBI): domain Eukaryota; kingdom Metazoa; phylum Chordata; class Amphibia; order Anura; family Ranidae; genus Pelophylax; species Pelophylax lessonae. Next base: position 240,543,310 of record NC_138775.1, on the reverse strand, counting down.
TGTCATTTTTGTTGTTTTTTTTTTTAACGCGTAATGGCGGCGATCTGCGATTTTTTTTGCGGGACTGCAACATTGCGGCGGACAGATCGGACCCCTGACTGACATTTTTGACACTTTTGGAGGTACCAGTGACATTACTACAGTAATCAGTGCTATACATATGCACTGTTACTGTGAAAATGACACTGACAGGGAAGGGGTTAACTGTATTGGGGAAGGAGGGGTTAAGTGTGTCCCTAGGGGCGTGCTTCTAACTGTTATGGGATGTGGCTGTTTGTGTAACAACAGAGATATACAATCCTACATAGCAGGACCGTATGATCTCTGCACTTACACAGGGGAGAATGACAGGCGGCTTTGTTTACATTAGCCGCCTGCCTTTCTCCCTCTGTAACGGACGATAGCGAGTGCCCGGCGGACATCGGGTCCGCCGGTCACACGCGCGGGGATCACAGTGAACGAGCGGGGGCGGGAGCGCGCCTCCGGCGGCGCGCGCTCGCCCCCCTATTGGCTCACAGGCGAGTGACGTACCCATACTTCACTTTGCCTCCACGGGGCTGACCGCCGCAGTATATGTACTTGCAGCGGTCGGCAAGTGGTTAAGCAAGGAAAATACATTCAACATTAATAAATATGCTACCAACATTAGTGTGTGCTGGGAATTGCCTCCAGCTTTGCTCCTGTTGCATGCACGCGGGAGCCGCTGGTCACGGCACAGGGCTCTGAAGAAATGGCACGGGCGGCTGTCTCTTCAGAGACAATTTGCCGATGACGTCATCAGCTGCATGCAATATATATATCTTCTAAACGGTGCAAGTTCAGATGTTTACAGTACCTATAGGTAAGCCTTATTAACCTCTTTACGTCCGCCCGCCGCAGATGTACTGCTGCAGGCAGCCACTCCTGCGCAAACCGCCGTAACTGTATGGCGGTCACGAGCAGGAGGCTAGGGGGTGATCACGTGTCGGCGGCAGCATGCTCCCGCCCCCCGCTCTTCAGCGGGGAAGCCGATGCAGCAGGCAGGCGGCTCTGATTGCCGTCTGACACCCGCGATCGTTCCCTGCTGAGAGAGATCGGTCGGCTGTTGTAAACAGGTCACAGGTCTCTATGGTCATTTCACAAGCCACGCCCCCCACAGTTAGAATCACTCCCCTAGGCTCACATTTAACCCCTTGATCACCCACAATGTTAACCCCTTTCCTGCCAGTGTCATTATTACAGTAACAATGCATATTTTTTAGCACTGATTACTGCAGTAATGTCACTGGTACTCCCAAAAGTGCCATAAATGTCAGTCAAGGGTCCGATCTGTCCGCCGCAATGTCGCATTCCCGCAAGAAATCGCAGATCGCCACCATTAGTAGTAAAAAAAAAAAAGAAAACAATAAAAATTAGGAAAATCTTTCCCGTAGTTAGTAGACGCAATAACTTTTGCGCAAACCAATCAAAAACGCTTATTGCAATTTTTTTTACCAAAAATATGTAGCAGAAAACAAATTGGGCTAAAATGTTAAAAATGTAGATTTTTACATTTTTTTTTTGGGGAATGTTATGTAGCAGAATGTGAAAAATTTTGTTTTTTTTCAGAATTGTCGCTTTTTTTTTGTGTATAGCGCAAAAAACTAAAATTACACAGGTGATCAAATACCACCAAAAGAAAGCTCTATTTGTGGGAGAAAAGGGACGTAAATTTCGTTTGGGTACAGCGTCGCACGACCGCGCAATTGTTAGTTAAATTTACGCAGTGCCAAGTTGAAAAAAGTGGCCTGGTCATTAAGGGGGCAAATCCTTCCAGTCTTAAAGTGGTTAAAGGCTTATGTATAGGTTAGAGGGGGTTTACAACCACTTTCATGAAAGCCAGAGACATACAAACAGGGCTCCTGACTTCAGTCTGCCTTCCCAGAATGCATCCTGGTTCACGCTCAGTGATTGAATGGACTGCAGCCACAGGGTCACCATGGTAACCAGAGTGTTTGGCAGCAATGTCTCTGTGCCAGTCCTCTGCACACCACGTGCCCCATCCCTCCTCTCTGCGGGCCTCCTGCACTGCTCCCTCCTCTCCGCCAGGGGGCGCCCGTGTCCTCCCGGCTGGTTCGCGTCCTCTCTCGTCCCCCCGCCTCTCCTCTCGTCGGGCCGGACATGGCAGTGACAGCGGAGCTGGGGGTACACGGAGCCGGGCCGCGCAGCAGGCAGGAACGGGACGGCGGGGAGAACAGGTGGCCGGAGGCCTTCCCTCCTTTGCAGCGCGGACTGTTGTGAGGAGCCGTGTCGGCAGGCCGGGGAGAGCGGAGGACGGAGCGGCTCCTAGAGGGAGCCTGTGCCGCCAGCCCGGCATGAGGAGCCCCCTGGTAAGTAGCCTGCAACAAGGGCAACGCCGGGCCACATGCCGAGTCTGCCCCCTAGAGGGCAGCATTGCACCCAGGTGACGTCACTGACCTCCCCGGGACAGATGGGACTCGCTTGCTGCAGGGGGACCACTAGTCCCAGCAAGGACTGCCAGCTCAACGTCCATAGAGGGCGCCATTGCGTCACCCTTAGTCTATAGAGCGGGATGTCTGCACCATGCCATCTGCAGGGGACTACAAATCCCAGCATGCCCTGCTAGGAAATTATTAATAGAAGGTGCAGAGTGTCTGATGGGTAATCAGGGACCTCTATAGTGAGTGACGACAACGGGCACTACAGATCCCAGCATGCCCTGTGCAGAATAACACTAATTTAGGGTGGCACAGTGTCTATGGGTAACCAGTGATCTCTATAAAGAGTGCTGGAATCAGGGGAACTACAAGTTCCAGCATGTACTGCTCAGTATAATATTGATGGAGGGTAACAGTGTCTATGGGTAAACGGTGACCTCTATAAAGAGTGTTGGAATCGGGAACTACAAGTTCCAGCATGCATTGCTTAGTATAATAGTGATAATGAGTGTCAGTGTCTATGGGTAACCAGTGATCTCTATAAAGAGTACTGGCATCAGGGGAACTACAAGTCCCAGCATGCACTGCTCAGTATAATACTGATGGAGGATGTCACAGTGTCTATGGATAACCAGTGATCTCTATAGTAAGTGTTGCCAACAGAGGAACTACAAGTTCCAGCATGCATTGCTTAGTATAATAGTGATGCAGGGTGTCACAGTGTCTATGGGTAATAGTGACTATTGCCAACAGAGGAACTACAAGTCACAGCATGCATTGCTCAGGATAATACTGATCGTGGGGGTCACAGTGTCTGTGGGTAAGCAGTGACCTTTCTAGTGAGTCCTGGCATCAAGGGAACTACAAGTCCCAGCACGCACTGCTCAGTATAATACTGGAGGAGGGTGTCACAGTGTCTATGGGTAACCTGTGATCTAGTAAGCGTTGCCAACAGAGGAACTACAAGTTCCATAATGCATTGCTCAGTATAATAGTGATAATGGGTGTCAGTGTCTATGGGTAACCAGTGACCTCTATAGTGAATATTGCCAACAGAGGAACTACAAGTCCTGGCACGCACTGCTCAGTATAATACTGATGGAGGGTGTCACGGTGTATATGGATAACCAGTGAACTCTATTTTGAGTGTTGCCAACAGAGGAACTATGCGACCCAGCATGCACTGCTCAGAATAACACTGATGGTGGGTGCCTCAGTGTCTATGGGTAACCAGTGATCTCTATAGTGAGTGCTGGAATCAGAGGAACTTCAAGTCCCAGCAAGACATAACACTGATGGTGGGTGTCAGTGTGGTAAGCAGTGACCTCTCTAGTGAGTGCTGACATCAGGGGAACTACAAGTTCCAGCATGCACTGCAAGAAATGTCAATGAAGGGTGCCACAGTGTCCAGATGAGCTCTATAGTCCTTGCTCAGGGAGCTTGGTAGTCAGGGGAGCTAGAAGTCCCAACATGCACTGCAAGGAACAACACTGATAGAGGGTGGCACTGTGTCCATGGGTAACCAATGACCTCTATAGTAAGTGCTGGCATGAGGGAAACTACAAGTCCCAGCATGCACTTCTAGGAATAATACTGAAGGAGGGTGCCATAGTGTCTGCGGGTAACCAGGGAGCTTTATAGCGAGTGCTCAGGAGGGATTTATGCAGGTCTCGATCTGTCCTATGACCCCTATACATTGTGAATGTGTGAACCTCCCGGTCCTTTTTTTACTCTTCTTCCCTTGCTGCTCTGGGCTGTGTACGGTCCCGGTGCTGTGTGTATACCCAGACTGCTACCCGCTTCATGTGAAGGTTGGCAGAGCATAACCTGTGTGTGAGCAGAGCAAACTCTGTAACGTCTCCTCTTCTATTTACTTTCTATATTAATGGACTACATATCCCATGGTACCTTGCTGCCTACAAGCAGTGCTTCCTGTACAGACTCCGCCTTCTGTCAGCACCTCTATAATTCAGAAGGCAGGCTCTGTGAAATGTGACACAGCAGTGCCCACTCACAGGGCATAGTAACTACATGTCACAGAATTCAAGGAAGTGAATGTGTGGGGATCTTCACAAAGTCGGCTTACAAACTTTAAGGTCATTCAGTTCATAGGAGAAGACTAGAAATTATTGAAATACAATGTATAATTGCGATATGATGTGGAAATATATGCTTTGAAAATCTGACCATAGATGGACTTAGCCTAGGTTCACACTGGTGCGGGGAACCGCATGTGATTTGGATAGAAATCGCACCGCATTCCTGTTCAAATTGCATGCGGTTCTTTGCAGTATGAATTGAGCCCATTCAGTTTGTATGGCTCAAATTGCATCACACCTGCATGAAAAAAGTGCATGCGCCTCACTGGAATCAGATCCCATGAGTGTTCACAGCTATGCGATCAGATTCTGCCAATCACACTGCGTTTTGCAAACTGTTTTTGGGATGTCGTTAGATTAACATCAGCAGCAGTTTGCATCAATGGAGTGCGATTGTGAAGCGGTGCGGGAAACGCACAGAAATAACTGCGAATCCTGCACCACGTCACTGTGACCCAGGGCTAACAGTGACAACTCCTAAGCAATCTGTTTTTTTTTTTTTTTTTAGCATATCTAAAACCACAAAAGTTATTAATTATGAGAGGGAGAGAATACAGAATTTCAGATTGTCACCAGAACATGATAGCAATTTACAAATACCTCAATGGTGATCTCAGCATAGAAAAAAAAGGATTCAGTCGCAAGGATTGCATGAGGACACGAGGCCATACAATGCGATTAGAGGAGAAGCGTTTTAACCTCAGGCTACGCAGGGGGTTCTTTACTGTAAGGGCTACAAGACTGGAATTCTCTGCCACAAATGGTAGTAACTGCGGGGAGTATGGCTACTTTCAAAAGACTCTTGGACGTACATCTCCAATATCAGAACATTAAGGCTCCTTTCACACTATCCGTCCGTTGGACGGATTCAGTTTTTCTCAGCGGGGGATCGAGCCGCCGATCCCCCGCTGAGCAGGAGGATGACAGCTGTGTCTCCGTGCTGTGTGCGGAGACACAGCTGTCAGTTCCCCATGCATCTCTATGGGGGAAATCGGATGGGAACGGACCGTCGGTCCGTTCTCATCCGATCCGATCTGCCGGACAGATGTAAATAGGGTTTCCATCCGTCCAGATTTGACGGATCAGATCGGATCGGGTGTCAGCGGACATGTCTCCGCTGACATCTGATCCCCCATAGAGGTACATGGGGGGACCGTTCAGATCCGCCAAAAAAACGGACAGGCGGATCTGAACGGTCCGCCTGTGTGAAAGGGGCCTAAGGGGTATGAGAGATGATTACGGCCACACACACCTACACAGGTTGAACTGGATGGATTATTGTCTTTATTCAACCTCAACTACTATGTAACAGGAATAGAGGAGAAATCTTCTGATAGGTGAACTGTTAAATCGAAACTCCGGCCAAAGACAATCTTTAGCCATTTGCGCTGTAATAATGAATGGACACATGGAAGGGTGTGCAGTGCTGTGTTATGTAATATTCTCACACCAAATGTCTGGTGCTGAAACTTACAGCTCTGTCTGGAGTACTCAGATCACAGCTGGCCGTTCACTTACTTTGCAGCTCATCAATACTGAAAACATTTTGCATTCTTTTCAGTGAATGCAAGGTGCTGTGTGACTGGAGGAGGAGAGCTTGTGATGTCCATCTGCACCTTCTCCAACCTCCGCATGCCTTGCATACTTTTAAAAGAATGCAAGATGAGATCAGAAAAGTGGGGCTGCAAAGCGAGCGACTTGCCGTTCTGGTTGGAGCACTCAGATTAGGGTAAGTTTTGACACTGACTATATTATATGGGATGTAGGGACACACAGATACACTGACAGGTCTGCAGGTGGCATGCTTGGCACCAGTGATCTGTTGATAGCTGGTGCCATGCTTTACCGGTGCCAAAATAAATAAATAAGAGTGCACATTTTTTTACCTGCATAAAAAGGTGCATTTATTATTATTTTTAAAAGTGAACTTATCCTTTGAACCACTGACCTTCTTTTCCTCATTCAGCTTCTGCTGGCATTGCTCTGCATTTCCAGGCTGCTAGAAAGGTCCCAGGTGAAGTGCATTTGATATCACTCTGCCTGGGACAGGAGATGGCACTACAGAGGAAGCATCGGCTTATGTGGCTCTTGCTCCCTCCGCTGCCATCTGCTTCCTCCACTGCTGGTGTCAGCTTGATGTACCCTGATGTTGTGGGATGGCAGGTTAGCAATCCCAGGTCATGATCAATGTATTGCTGACCCCGAGTATGCGCTTTTCTGGTTTGAGGTCAAGGGCCACATCAGTGGGCTCAGGGACACAGGTTGAGCACCCTTGCAGTATGCTATGGGATGGGGGCTGATGTCACCCCATGTGATAGTTATAAAATACTAAGAGCCGGTTCACACTGGGGCGACCTGGTCGCCTGACAAGTCGCCGCGGGCCGCCTGCCATAGATTAGCACAGGACCCGTTTTAATAGGAGCGACACAAGTCGCTCCGACTTAGAAAAAGGGTCCTGTACTACTTTGGGGCGACCTGTAGCGACCTGCATTGACTTCAATGATATGAAGTCCGTGCATGCCGCTCCGAGGTTGCGGTGCGAGCTGCGCACCGCGACTTCACAGGTCGCCCCGGCAAGTCGGGTCGCGTCTATGTGAACCGGCTCTAAGTGTATAGCTAACAAAAGTTTACAAAAGTACCATATAATAAAAAAAATAACAAAAATATAAGGTCCCAACGTACACTCACATAAGAACAAATTGCATGTAGCTGGTGTGCCTATAAGAAGACAATGAGTGCGCAATAGGTGTTACATATAACTGCGAATGCTAGAGTGGGAGCAATTATTCTGGATCACTCATTCAGTTACCTTTAAACTGATAATCTGTAAAAGGCTTTTATAGTGCTGTGTATATACAATTTTGGGTACCAGATTTTGTAACCATTTCACAGGCACATGCAGGTTTAAGGCTTGACATGTTGAGAATCTATTTACTCATTGCTATTTACTCATTGCTATCCAACCTCATCTTTGATATTTTACTTATAAATTGGGTAATGCTGTATATCGGGGATCTCCAAACTGCGGCCCTCCAGCTGTTGCTAAACTACACATCCCATAAGGCATTGTAAAACTTACAGACATGACTAGGCATGATGGGAATTGTAGTTCCTGAACAACTGGAGGGCCATAGTTTGGAGACACCTGCTGTTTATTATAATGTTTGTTCACTAAATTTTTACTTTATTTTTTTCTGAAAATATGTGCAGTTGGTAAACGTGGACTAATATCACATGACCTAAAAAATTGTAATATACCACCATTATATTCCCTAGGGTCTCAATTTCAGAAAATATGTTTGGGGATTTTAACAAATTTACAGGCCTAAAATATGCATTTAATACCTGAAAAAACAGTTCTGGTAGAAAAATGGCTAAAAAAAACTTTTCCCCCCAAGGCATTTTCCAGGACGGCCTTATGAGTGGCTCCTCCAATCTTGCATAGAAACACAAATCCACATTAGTATAAAAAGACAGGAACTATGCATGGTCCCTCAGGTATTGTGTTTCCTCCAGCCAGAAAGGATCACGGATTTGTTTTCTCATCGTTCGACACAGGGGAAGCCGATCAGCGGGTCCGGTGGGCATGATTGCCGCCGGGCACCTGCGATTGCTCCCTGTGGAGACAGAACGGTGGTCTGTCATTGTAAACACAGCAGACCGCTGTTCTGCTAGTTATGAACACAGGGATCCTGTGTTCCTCCTATTTAGGAACACAGGTCTCTGTGTTCATGCAGAAAGTCCTTCCCCAAAAGTTAGAAAGAACCCCCTAGGGACACATTTAAAACTTGGATTGCCCCTGGTGTTGCCCCTTTCCTGCCAGTGTCATTATTACAGTAACAGTGCATATTTTTAGCACTGATTACTGTAGTAATGTCACTGGTCCCCCCAAAAGTGTCAAAAAATGGCAGTTAGGTGTCCGATCTGTCCGCTGCAGTGTCGCAGTCCCACTAAAAAACGCTTTACTATTAAAAAAATTAAAAATAACATAAATCTTTCCCCTAGTTTGTAGACGCGATAACTTTTGCGCAAACCAATCAATATACATTTATTGGGATTTTTTTTTACCAAAATTATGTGGCAGAATACAAATTGGCCTAAAAAGATGAATTTTTTTTTTTTTTTTATTGGGAATGGTCGCTCTTTTTTTTTTGTTTATAGCGCAAAAAAAATCGCACAGGTAATCAAATTCCACTAAAAGAAAGCTCTATTTGTGGGAAAAAAAGGACATTATTATTATTATTATTATTATTATTATTATTATTATTATTAATAAGGATTTCTATAGAGCCATCAATTTACGCAGCGCTTTACAATATTAGAGGGAGACAGTACATATACAATACAATAAAATACAAGGGGATTTAGAGGGCCCTGCTCATAAGAGCTTACAATCTAATGGACATTTAATTTTGTTTGGGTACAGCGTCGCACGATCGCGCAATTGTCAGTTAAAATAACGCAGTGCAGTATCGCCAAATTGGCCTGGTCATTAAGGGGGTAAATCCTTCCGGTCCAGAAGTGGTCCCTACGCTGATCTCCAGTTCCCTGCATGTGCATAATGGAGGTGGCTGCTGCAGAGGAATAGGATCAGGGGACCCAGGAGGATCTTAGCCATAAGGTAGGAAAGTGATGACTGTGCATCATCTTATCCTTACCAGCCGCTCGGTGGAGGGGGCACTGAGTGGAGTTGTTTGTCTTTTGGAGAGGTCAGAGATTCAGACACGGGTGTCCGGTGTCCTTTTTCCTTCTTTCTTTTTTCTTCCTTACACCTGGCAGCTCTATTTGAATCAGCTCCTTTTTTATAGTTTGTGCCTCCCCAGGGGAAGAGCCGCAAAGATAATGGAGCAGGGCCTGCTGAGGGCCCTAAAAAGAGATGTGCCTCGTGTAAACACAAGTTGTCATCCTCATGGGGAAAAAACGTTATGCTAGGAACGCATAGATGCCTTAGAGCTAATTTCTTTCTTGGCTATGTTCAAGAAGTTTCTAGATACCATGAAGACTGAAATGATTAAAACGTTTGAATCCTTCAGAAACTTTCTTCAAGATTCAGGACCCCTAGATACTGCTATACCTAGTACTTCGGGTTCTAGCTCAGCAACTCCTATTCCCACCCCTGCGGCTGCAGAGGGGGATCCAGGGGTGCTAGAGGAGATGGGAGAAGGATCCAGCAGGGAATCTAGTCCTGAGGAGGGGGAACTCAAGGGAGAGAAAGGTAGTCAAGTTCAGAAATTTCTTTTTCCTTCTGAGGAGCTCCTAAAATTAATTGAGGATACATTAGAGCTGGAAGAGGAGACGAAAGAAGATTTATCTATCCATGACAAACTTTATGCGGGGTTACATACAAAAGACTTGATCTTTCCCTGTACATGCAGCATTGAAGGACACAATCTTGCAGGAATGTAGGGACCGGGAAGTGGGGTTTTCTCCCTAAAAGAAGACGTATCACTATGGGAAAAGTGTCCCAAGACTGGATGCAGCTTTGTCCAGGGTTGCAAAGCATTCAGACTTGTCATTTTGAAGACACAGGTTCACTTAAAGATGCCATGGACAGGAAGGCCACCTAAGGAAGGCATGGGACGCAGGAGCGGCGAACTTCCAACCGGCCATTGCTTCTATCTGCATTGCCAGGACCCTTGATCTCTGGTTGAGGCAACTAAAAGTTTTGTTGGAAAATGATACTCCTAAAGAAGAGCTTCTGGATTCCCTCCCGGTACTTAACAAAGGGGTCGCTTGTGTCGCTGACGCTTCAGCTGAAGCTATCAGGTTTTTGGCTAGATTCACTGCTCTAAACAACCAAGAAAGAAGGGCTATTTGGTTGAAAACTTGGGCAGGGGATGCCTCTTCCAAGACAAAGTTATGTTCTCTGCCATTCAAAGGAAATTTAGTCCTTTTGAAGATCTAGATTCAGTGTTGGAACATTGATCAGACAGTAAGAAAAGTTTTCTGTTCCCCAAAAAAACAGCAATACAAGAAAATGTTTCGTCCTTTCAAGAAAATGGGACCTAAAGAAGGTAGCAAGCAAGAGAAAAAGAAGCCATGGCAATATAAAGTGAAAAGGGAGATTTCTGTTTAATCCCTCGCAGTCTAAGGAAAAAGGGCAATAACTCTCCTTGCCGCATAGGAGGGAGACTGGGGGGCCTTCATATCCCAGTGGCAGGCTACATCAGATAACGCATACATCTTGGATCTAATCGCCAGAGGTGATCAGAAATCAATCCTATCCCCGGAACAGTTTTTAGTAACCCGGCTTCCGAAGAATGAGAACATGGCAGCTGCCATGACAAATTTGCTCCAAGAAATGATGGACCAAGGAGTCATATCCTCCCTATCTCAAAAGGGAAAGCAGAGGAGGTTTTTACTCCCACATCTTTAACCGGTTGCCGACCGCCGCAAGTACATATACTGCGGCGGTCAGCCTCGGCCAGGCAAAGTGACGTATATATACGTTGCTTGTGAGCCAATAGCGGGCGAGCACGCGCCCGCCCCGGCTCGTTCCCTGGGAAGTCCGTGCGTGTGACCGGCGGACCCGATGTCCGCCGGTCACTCGCGATCGTCCTCCGTGAAGGGAGAAAGGCAGGCGGCTGATTTAAACAAGCCACCTGTCATTGTCCCCTGTGTAGGAATGGTGATCATACGGTTCTACTATGTAGGACCGTTGATCACTGTTCCTACACTAGTAGCCGTGTCCAATCACAGTAAGAAGCACGCCCCTAGGGACACACTTAACCCCCCCTTCCCCAATAAAGTTAACCCCTTCCCTGCCAGTGTCATTTTGCAGTAACAGTGCATATGTATAGCACTGATTACTGCAGTAATGTCACTGGTAACCCCAAAAGTGTAAAAAATGTCAGTCAAGGGCCCGGTCTGTCCGCCGCAGTCCCGCAAAAAAAATCGCAGATCGCCGCCATTACGCGTTAAAAAAAACACCAAAAATATCAAATCTTTCCCTTAGTAAACGCAATAACTTTTGCGCAAACCAATCAAAATACGCTTTTTGCAATTTTACCAAACATATGTAGCAGAAAACAAATTGGCCAAAAATGTTAAAAAATTTCGATTTTTACTTTTTTTTTTTTGGGGAATTTCATATAAAAAAATGTGAAAAATATTGTTATTTTTGCAAAATTTATGCTCTTTTTTTGTTTATAGCGCAAAAAGTAAAAATCGCACAGGTGATCAAATACCACCAAAAGAAAGCTCTGTTTGTGGGAAAAAAAGGACGTCAAATTTGTTTAGGTACAGCGTCGCACGACCGCGCAATTGTTCCCTTAAAGTCACGCAGTGCCGAATCGCAAAAAAGGTCAGGAAGGGGGTAAAATCTTCCAGGGCTTAAGTGGTTAAGGAAGAAACAGTCAGGAAAATTCAGACTGATCCTTTACCTGAAAATGTTCAACAGAACAGTCAAATGCAAAAAATTCAAGATGGAAACTATCTTTACGACAAAAGTACTACTGACGCAGGGTGCATTTATGACCACAATAGACCTGAAGGATGCTTATTTACACATTCCCATCAGAGAAAGTTCAAAAATATTTCTCAGGTTTGCAGTAAAAGGTCCAGATCAGACAATCTATTTACATCTTTTCACTCTGCTCCAAGAATCTTCACAAAAGTGTTAGAAGCATTACAGACCTTGAGGACTGAAGGGAGCTTAAAAATACCGTATCTAGACGACCTGCTCTTGTTAGCAATAACTGCTACAGAATTGAAAAGGTCTTTGAACATAACACAAACTCACCTTCAGAGTCTGGGTTGGATTTTAAAAACAGAAAAGTCACCTTTTCTCCCTGCTCAAAAAGATATTTTCCTGTGTTATATAGTGGATTCTCTAAAAGCAAACATCTTCTTAACAGAATAAAAGAGGGAAACTCTGATATCAGAAGCCTCCAGGCAGGGCCGTCTTTAACACAGGGCAAAAGGGGCAGCTGCCCTGGGCCCAGTCATTGGTGTGGGGCCCAAAGAAGCTGCCCCTTGAGCCCACACTGCCTACAAATAGTTGATAAGTGGATTCGGGAGGGCCCAAGAAAATGTTTGCCCGGGGTCCAGTAAATATTAAAAACGGCCCTGCCTCCAGGCCCATACTGAACCCCACAACGTCCATCAGAAAGATAATAAGATTGCTAGGACTGATGACAGCAGTGACTTGGGCCCAGACTCACATGAGAGCTCTTAAGAGGTTCATGTTATCAGTTTGGGAGAATCACCAACAATCACTAAATAATCTTGTGACACTGCTGGGTCCAGTGAAGGAATCCTTACAGTTTTGGCTGCTAGAAAGGAATCTATCTCTGGGACGTTGTTGGACACAAGTGGATCCATTAAGAATCGCAACAGACGCAAGTGCGTGGGGCTGGGTAGCCCACATGGACCCCCAGGCAGCGCAAGGGAAATGGGGTTAGTCTTGCGCCAAGAGAGACAACTAAGGGCAATCTGGGAAGCTCTGCACACTTTTGCATCCACCATAAGGGGAACACATGTATTAATCTTTTTGGACAATACTGCCTCAGTTTCCTATATCAACAAACAAGAAGGCACGCGTTCAGCAATCCTTAGGGAATTAGGATAATATTTTGCTGGGCAGAAGAGAATGTCCTTTCCCTTGCAGCAGTACACACCAAAGGAAAATAAACTCGCTAGCAGATTTTCTGAGCAGAGAACAGATCTCACATATAGAATGGAGTCTAAACCAACAAGTGTTCTTGCTGATTGCTCAAAACTTGGGTTATCCTGAGATGGACCTTTTTTTGCTTCCTCAAAATATTGAAAAAAGTAAGGAAATTCTTCTCGATACACAGGGATTTGAGCAGTTTAGGGTTGAATGTGTTCGCCCACCCATGGTCAGGGAAGCTCTTATATGCATTTCTTCCCTTCAGGCTCGTTCTGAAAGTCTTACAAAAGATCTAAACTACTGAAGCAAAGGTCATCGTAATAGCCCCGTTTTGGCCGAGGAGGAATTGGTTTCCTGCTCTCCAGAATCTCTCAATCTCAGACCCTTGGAAGCTTCCAGTAAGGGAGGACTTACAGGTTCAAGGAAAATTGCGCCACCCACATGTGGGCCGGCTTTCTCTGACAGCTTGGCTACTGAGAAAGATCTGTTCAAAAGCAAAGGTCTGTAGGTGAAAGTGATCTGCACCATATTGGAAAGTAGGAAAAAGTCGACAAATTTAATTTAATTCCAAAATTTGGGAAAAAGTTCTGCGGCTGGAGAAAGACAGGCAGGATTTTTTTACAGGGTGGTACAGGTTTAGCTCTTGCACCCAACACCCTAAAAGTGCAAGTGTCGGCATTATCCAGTTTTCTAGACCTAGGATTAGCAGATCATATTCTAATAAAGAGGTTCATCAAGTCTGTTTTCAAGGAAGAGACCTCCTCAGCAGAAAAGGGTTCCCCTTTGGGACGGGTCGGCAGTACTGCAGAGTTTTATGAAAGAACCGTTTGACCCTCTCAAAGAAAGCTCCTAAAAAAAAAAACCTCAGAACTTACAAAACCTTACTCCTAGTGGCCCTGGTGTCTGCCAGGAGAGGGAGTGAATTGCAAGCTTTATCAATAGTGGAATCTTACTGTTCCATTTTTCCAGATAAGTCATTCTGTCCCTTGACCCGGGGTTCCTCCCTAATGTATCCACTGATTTCTTCTTCAGGACATTGGAATTCCATCTTTCTGCTGACAAGCAAGCAATTTAATAGAAGAGAATTTTCACAAATTAGACATCAGGAGATGCCTGTTATGCTACATTGAAAGAACCAAAGAATGGAGAAAGGTACCAAATCTGTTTGTGCTGTATTCAGGTCCCGGGAAAAGACTAGGCGCCTCAAAAACCCATATCGCGAGATGGATGGAATTCGCTATTGAGGAAGCCTATTCAATAGCAGGACTGCCAGCTCCACCTAAGCTTAGAGCACATTCCACTAGAGCAGGCATCACTAAATGGCAGACCCAGTTAATGTTTCATCTGGACCCCTGTGGTCCCACCCTTTAGAATCGTTCCGCCCACAGCCATCATCACCACTGCTGGTCTCAGAGCCAACAGCTGGAGGCAGGACAGCTATAGACAGAGGGCGGGGCTATCCAAGTTAACAAGCAGGTGATTGTGCGATGGCCACCCTGTATCCTCACAACCAAACATGCGATTCGGACCTCTGCTGGAAGAATATTTTACTGACTGGACCTTTGTAAATTCAATACACCTGCACTAGAGCCTTAGCCACCTCTTGGGCAGAGAAAGCAGGGACTACCCCAATCCAGATCTGCAAAGCAGCCACTTGGTCAAGTTTCCAGACTTTTGTAAGACACTACCGTCTGAACCTTCTGTAATCAATTGACCAGGCTTTTGGGTGGTTCACGAAGTAGTCCCTCCCTAACTGGTATTATTTCTGTGATGTCGCTCTTATAAGGCTGTCCTGGAAGATGACTTGGGAAAACTAAGTTATTACCTGGTAACTTTATTTCCAGGACTGTTCCCACCCTATGATTTTGTAATGGTTATAATTAGGGGGGTGTACATGTTAGGCCTTCGGTTATTTTACTGAGGGACCATGCATAGTGCCTGTCCCTTTATACTAATGTGGATTTGTGTTTCCTGCGCTAGGTGGGAGGAGCCACTTCTCATAAGGCCATCCTGGAAGATTCCTGGAAATCAAGTTTAACAGATAACTTTTTTTTTTTTTTTTTAGATAGAATGGTAAAGTATTATGTTTTTATTCCTTTTTAGGGAGGCTCACCCTCTCTATTTGTCCTGTTTTATCAATTTTTGTGAAAGTGAAAGAAAATCCCACACTTTGGGTTGTCACCAGAACACTAAAAGCGGAAATCTTCCCTGGTGACAAGGAATTTCCTCCAACTTCCTGTTATAGTTATAGGACAGGAAGTGAAGGCAAATCTCTCCAATAGGACACAAATGGCAGAAAATAAACTTAGAGGTGAATAACCCTCTCTTACTCTATCCACAATTAAAAAAAAAAAAAAAAAAAAAAAAGTTTGCCTGCCTGTAGTTCTACTTTAATATAGGTTGTAGTATGTGTGAGAAGCATTTGGGTGAGTGTGAAAATTTCCCTTCTGCAGTTGCATTATATTGGAATTGATTGATTCCCAATTCCCAGTAGTGATGTCCACCGTGCTCCCACCACAGGTCTCATGACATGGAACGGTGCCTTTTATTGCGGCAGAATTGATTTCTTATTAGCTGCAGTAAAAATAAATAGAGGTTTTAAAACGTCACATCATGATTTGACACTAATGCTATAAATTATACTGTTTTAGGTTTAGAACATTTTTACTTGTATTATAGATGATCAATTTAAAATTGATTGCTTTTTCAGATTTCTGCTTCTGTCATTGTTTTGTCCTCACTGACAAATAGTACCAGAATAATTCTGAACTGAAGGCTTAGTCCACCCTTGTCGCCATGTTTCATATTACCCTATACAGGTAACATGAAACATTGTTCCTTCATTGTCCCTCAATCCACCCCTACTTTCCTAAATCCCAGGGTGCTTCCGTCTGTAGTGTCCTGCAAAAAAAAAAACTCACCACAAACAGTGCATGCAGCATGCAAGCACATAGAGTATGTAAACCAGGGCTTGACAAATTTTTTTTGGAATCTAGGAGCCAGCTAAAAAAGTTAGGAGCCAGTTTTTTTTTTTTTAACAACAAAGCTTTATTTTCAATGACGAAAATAACTGATCTTAAATTTAAACAGTGCAGCAAGGTTGGGGCGATAGGAGATCCAGTGACCAAGAGTAACATATGCCACCTTAGGCCCCTTTCACATAGGCGCCTACGTTAAGCAGAATCCGCATGCTCAGTGGGGATCTCTCTGCTGATCCCCGCTGAGCAGGCGGATGACAGGTCCTGTCCGCTCTGCTATGCAGACGCAGCCCATTCTCCTCTATGGGGCAATCAGATGGAAACGAACCGTCTGTTTCTATCCAATGCCATCCAATCCGATTCACTGGACGGATGGTAAATAGAACCACCTATCCGTCTGTTTTTGGCGGACAGGATCGGATGGCGGCGGCTTGCCACTCCATAGAGACTGAAGGGTCCGATCAGGTCTGCCTGAAAAACGGACAGGCGGACCTGATCAGAAAGCCAGTGTGAAAGGGGCCATCGGCTGTGTGGCATGGCAGGGAGATGATGAAAAATAATATATATATTTTTTTTTTCCATAAAAGATTCTTATTGTGAATAAGGGATTTTAATGCAAAACAAAAGATCAACACATTGCAAGGAGATTACTAAATGCAATTTTTAAAGTAAGGCCCCTTTCACACGGTCCGCATTCCGTTGCGGACAGTGCTCTGCTCAGCGGGGATCGATCCACCTATCCCCGCTGAGCTGGCGGATGACAGCTCTGTCTCCGCACACAGGAGGTGTCAGAGCCCCACTGCTCTCTATGGGGAATCGGATGAGAGCAGACCGCCTGTCCGCTCTCATCCGATCCGATCCCCAGGACGAATGGAAAATAGGGTTTCCATCCGTCCAGATTTCACAGACAGGATCGGATGCGGATGGCAGCAGGTGTCAGCGGACATGTCACCACTGACATCTGCTGCTCCATAGGGCTGAATGGGGCATCCGATCAGATCCGCCTAAAAAACTGACAGGCGGATCTGATCGGAACGCCCGTGTGAAAGAGCCCTAACACTCTTTTGCAGAAGTGCATAAACATGTAGAACACATTATCCTTGAACTTCCAGGAGAGAGCAGTGTAAAATGGGATTTAAAAATAAAAATAAAATCAAATAATAACCACACTCCCTGCACACTTACCTTTTAAGCAAAGGGCGCCAGATGAACACTGCAAAAACTTCAGTCTCTCCACCTCTTGGGAAGGAGAAGGGCGGATATTGAGAACAAGCAGTGGAAATTCCTTGCATTGCTAGTTTCCGCTTGTTGTAATACTCCCGGCCACCACAAGAGGCCGCCAGTTCCCCATTGGCAGCATCTCAGTGAAGAAGGCCCAAAAGCTGGGGCCTCAATTCTCGGATGATACGGTAGTTCGAGCGCTCGGGGGGGGGGGGGGGGCGCAAAGCGACAGGACATCTCCTGCAGTGCACCCCAGGCGCCAGGTCGCTAATTCTAGTCGCAAATGTGACCTGGCGCCCGGGGATTGTCGAACCCTGATGTAAACCCAACATTTTCATATTCCTGATATTTGCCTGCTGTAGCATGTACTTGTATGATAAAGTATCCTGTTCTTTGTATTGCTTTCTTCGTGCAAAATACCTGGAGATCCTGCCAGTCCCTCTGCTTTACTTTTAAAAACTGACCACACTATGCAGGAGAACACACTGTGGTCAGTTTTCTAGCTATACTGGGAACCCAGTGTGCTCTCCTCCAATGATCAGACTGAACCCCCCCCCCCCCCCGCACAGCCTTTTACTGGGAAGCTCAGTGTCCTGCTGTTTCTCCTCCCCCCAATTCTTATGCAGCCGAGAACAGAGGGTTCTGTGATCACTTATAGAAAAGGGAAAAAATATATATTTTTTTAAAATATCTATACACAAATGTTTTTCCTTTTTATTTATAATTTAATCTGAATGGGTTGTTTTACAAGGTGGTCATTTACAATCACTTTAACCACTTTCTGACTGTGCTATAGCCAAATGATGGCTACAATTCGGTATGTGACCGATGTGTCGTTTGGACACAGCTGATCAAAGATCAGGGTAAAGGGCCAATCACAGCGACCCTTTACCATGTGATCAGCTGTGTCCAATCACAGCTGATCACACATACCGGCTTGTCGGTTTCTGTCAGTGCTTTCCTCCCACACTATGTCTGGAGAGCCGTTAACCAGCAAGCCTTGTCAGCACATGGTTGACACTGATTATCAGTGCTGCCTCATCAGAGCCTATTAGTGCCCATCAGTGCTGCCTTATCAGTGCACATCAGTGAAGAATAAAAATTACTTATTTGCAAAATGTTATAACCGAAACAAAGAAAAACATTTTTTTTAAGACCAGAAGGAAGGGGGTAGGGTTGGTGTGATGGGAGGTGTAAGCGGGTTGTGAATTGCTGAGGAGAAAGGGGAAACCATAGGCTGACCTGTGTGAGAGGCCTCTGACGCTAGCTGCGGACTGGATAAAATCGCATTAGGAGTACAAATAAATGGGTTGGGTGCATTTATCACTGGGTCACCCGTGTCTAAATTTTTCCCCAAGCATTCTCTTCAGCGGCATCTGTATTAGTAATTCTATATGGAAACAATATCTAGTTTACATTGTACGTAGACTTTGACTTTATTTTCCTAAGTGATCTTCAGATAACTTGTCATGAAATACCAGCGGCTTATTGTTAACATCGGAAGCCTAAAATCATTGACATAAAACACAGGATGCCATTATAGGGTGGAGAGCAAAATGCCTTCCTTAAGCCTCTGATTAAACCTCTTAAAGGAGATCTATCGCCTATACAACATGGGTGTTTTGTCTCCTGAAGTCTTAATCATGAGAACGCTATGTAGAATTCAGCATTCGTCAGTGGAAGAGAAGCAGAGATTTAGTGAGCTTGGTTGTGTTAGTAAATTGGTTGCCTTTTTAGTTATGTTAGGAGCGTCCTCATTGTGTGCTGACAGACCAGGTTTATGGAAGGTGCTGAAGGTTTTAGCTGGTAGTACATTATGAATGTGTGTTACACACAATGTTTAGTTTTCCTAAAAGCTCAACTCTGGTTTATTATTTATTTTTTCTGTGCCATGGTCCCCCAGTTGGTTAACCAGTTAAAGACTAGGACACTACACACACACACACACATATATATTCAATTTGTTTTTTTTTTGTTTTTTTTAACCACTTGCCGACCGCCGCAAGTAGATTTACTGCGGCGGTCAGCCCCTCACAGGCAAAGTGACGTAAATATACGTCACTAGCCTGTGAGGCTCTGGGGAGCGAGCGCGTGGTCACGGACCCTCCCGCGCGTGTGACCGGCGGACCCGATGTCCGCCGCTCACTCTGCGATCGGCGGGGGAGAGGGAGAAAGTCAGGCAGCTTGTGTAAACAAGCCACCTGTCATTCTCCCCTGTGTAGAGACCGATCATACGGTTCTACTATGTAGGACTGTTGATCAGTGTAACTACAGCTCAACAGACAGCCAATCACAGTTAGAATCACGCCCCTTGAGACACACACAGCCCCTCCCTCTCAAATAAAGTTAACCCCTTCACTGCCGGTGTATTTTTACAGTAACAGTGCATATGTATAGCACTGATTACTGTAGAAATGTCACTGGTAACCCCAAAAGTGTCAAAAATGTCAGTCAAGGGTCCGATCTGTCCACCGCAATGTCGCAGTACCACAAAAAAAATCGCAGATCGCCGCCATTACGCGTTAAAAAAAAAACAACAAAAATGACAAAAATCTTTCCCTTTGTTAGTAAACGCAATAACTTTTGCGCAAACCAATCAAAATACGCTTTTTGCGATTTTTTTTTTTTTTTTTTTTTTTTTTTTTTTTTTTTTTTTTTTTTTTTTTTAACCAAACATAGGTAACATAAAACAAATTGGCCTAAAATGTTAAAAAATTTTGATTTTTACTTTTTTTTGGGGAATTTCATATAAAAAAATGTGAAAAATATTGTTATTTTTGCAAAATTGACGCTCTTTTTTTGTTTATAGCGCGTGATCAAAAAATCGCACAGGTGATCAAATACCACCAAAAGAAAGCTCTGTTTGTGGGAAAAAAAGGACGTCAAATTAGTTTAGGTACAGCGTCGCACGACCGCGCAATTGTCCGTTAAAGTCACACAGCGCCGAATCGCAAAATACCCACTGGTCAGGAAGGGGGTAAAACCTTCCGGGGCTTAAGTGGTTAAAGCAGAGGCCCTACAGTATAAAATGGTGGGTGTCACAATGTTTTATTTCACAGGGTATTTGCACTGTGGTTTTTCAAACGCAATATTTTTGGGAAAAAATACACTTTGATGAAATTTAAAGCACAACAGAATACCCAACCGTTTGGTAAAATATAAAAGATGATGTTATGCCAAGTAAATAGATACCAAACATGTCAAGCTTTCAAATCTCTATAGAAGGAGCACTAGACCAAAAGATTCATTTATTGATATTCGGTTTAACGACAGCCAATGTGTTTCGGGGGTCAAAGGAACTCCCCCCCCCCCCCCCCTTTCCCCTTCATTAGGGCTTCAGTTAAAAATTAGAACCTTCGGTGGACTCAAAGTAAAGCTTTCCTGTTGTAAATCTGTGCAGGGAAGCTGATTGCTAGATTAGGATTCCTGGCCGGCAGTATCTGCATCAGCAGGCAAAATAAGCGGTATCTGCATCAGCAGTCAAAATAAGCTGTATCTGCATCGGCAGTCAAAGCTTTAAAGTTGTGCGCGCCTGTGGAGCGGCGAAAAACTATGTAAATTGTCCATAGGCAATGCTTTAAAAGCTCTGGTGGGAAATGGAACAGAGAGAAGGCGCTTCTAAGTGCAGTAAAATCAAGACTTTAATGTCCAAAACAGTTAAAAACTCCTAAGTATTGTGGAAACAGGCTCATCACATATTATACGCCCAGCAGGAGGTCCTCCCTGGATTGTCTAATTGGCATGTCTCTTAGCCAACCAATGGTGTGGAGGTGCATTGTAGACACCCTGGAAGAGCCATCATGCTGCCAGAAACCGCGTGGAACGCAGTACCCCGGATGTGACGTCAGGAGGGGGTGGTGATGCATTTCGGCGCATGCGCACTGGCTCATTCTTAATAATCCCTACCTTACCAGGAGTGCCATGTAGCCTACTTTTTTCCTGATGCTTTTAAAGCCTTTTCAGGTTACCACTTTAGATTTTTTCAGGGGATCTAGTGCTAAAATTATTGCTCTCGATCTGACGTTTTCGGTGATATCTCACGTGTTATGATCGCTGTTTATGTATGTACCCAGCTATAGCTGATATCCGTAATCATTGTATTCTACTGTCTGGGTGGGCTCCCCGCGCCACTCCTCTACCTGTGGTGGAAGGAAGAAACATTGGGTAATCTTTGGGCTGGTTAAGGGGCAGGGAGGTTTACTGGATAACATCATTACCAAAATATGGCAATGTCCTTTAGCTAGAGTCGGTGTATAATAAATCGGACTATGGACAGTCTTAGATTCTTATGAGTTGCAGCTGCTTTCTGCTCCAAACTAAAATTCACTAGAAGGAAATGGGGGTATTGCTGCGCTAAAAATCAACGACGTCATCTACTGATGAAACGCGTAGGAGGAGCCTGCGGCACGTCATGCTGTGGCCAATGAGGGGACGCGGCGGCCATTTTCTCGGTTGGAAACCGAGTCTCGGGAACGCTCCAAAATACATGCTGTTTTTTCTCAGTGCAAATGTGAGTTGCCACTTTTTGCTTTATATCTATTAAAGTTGTTTGACTATACTTCACTATGGGAGTTGTTCCCCCTTCCTTTACATATATATATATATATATATATATATATATATATATATAATATATATATATATATATATATAATATATGTGTTTTGAGTGGAGCGGGTCTGAGAGATACAGGAGCCGGTGTAGGACCTGGATGAGGCTTTTGATCCGATATACATGCTGGATACGATCCCTGTAATGGGGATCAACTCCTTGTGGTAAGGGGCCAATCTCATTTCTTGGTGGTGGTTTCTCTACACTGGGCTATCGGAGCTTGGAGTGTTTCATATCTTCAATTTGGGATCACATCTTCGGAAGAATCTGTTTATTCCAAGTGTTTGATATATATGAACATTCTCAGTTTATGGACTGTGCGGTTCATCCTATTCTTATCATTTCAAGCGCTACACCATTATATATATTTTTCGCTAAAATTCACTAGAAACTACCAACTCTATACATCCAACAAGTCAGGATATTCCCATGTTGTATTACTGTACAGTATGTATGAATGCAGTTTGTGCCATTGTATAGAAACATTCCAAGTACCGAATACTGAAGCTAATGTAAACTGTAAATTATAGGCAAGATAATCCTTCATTTTGGCTTTTGTCAGTCTTGCATTTTCTTGTGATTAAAAGTGTGAAGGCGTGCAGTGATTGCCAGGGATTACACAGATAATGACAAATCCCACATTAAGGTTTCATCTTGGCAAACAATCTACTGTGCCATATGAATAATATTTTTGATCCAGTACAGAGCGTTCAATAAAACATTGGTCAGTTTAAATGCAGAAAATTGAAAAAATATGTCTATGCGACTGTCATCCAATACACCAGACGGATCGGGAATGGATCCCCATCTGTCTGTTTTTAGCAGACAGGATCAGATCAGATGTTGACAGGCGTCAACGTACACCTGTCCGGGCAAGGACGAGGGCATGTCGAGGGCAATAGAAGGTCTGTCAGGTCTGTCTATAAAAAACTGTCAGGCGGACCTGATCGGTCTGCTTGTGTGAAAGGGGCCTTAAGGAGTCAGACTGTGCCACTACTTTGTGATATTTTAGTGTTAAAGCCGAAATTTACCTACGTCATTAATAGAACTGGTTTTATTCATAGAAGCTGTATTCATTGCTTTCATTGAAAGGAGTTGGTGGGCAGAAAGGGTGGGTGTAATCTGCAATCTTGATGTAAGCCTGTGACAGCTCCTCAGCACAATTTTCCCCCGACAATCTGGAAGGTTACGGGGAGGACTGGGTTTAAACAATTTTTTGGATGGTAAACTTAGGCTTTTTTATTAAGTGTTTTTTTTTCCTTTTGAGCTAGCATGTGGAAATTTTGGCTACTTTTATTTTTTGTCTTGGTTTCCTGTTGTAAAATGTTTCTAAAGCTCAGTAGCTCAAGCTGAAATGTACATATTGTGAATGGGGTTATATCCATATACTTTTTGTTTTTTTTGTTTTTTTAAATTAAAAGAAAAAAAAAGAGATGTTTATATATTGTATGGAATCGTAGTAAATTTTTATATCAAATTCCTATTTGGAAATATAGACACACTTAGGAAGTAGGACAGTGCAGAGATATTGTCTTTTATACCAGAGTTTTGTGTTTATCCCTCAGTATTAACAGCAGAGGGACCATCTTTGTTCACAATCTAGCAGTAATTTAGTTGATGAAAATATTTTCGTTAGGGTGGCACCGATACTTTCCGCATTTTCGCGGTATTGGTACTCGCACAAATGCTCCAATACGATACCGAAAGCATATAATGGAAGTGATTTCAGCTTGGGAGTGAAACGCCAACTCCTCCTCTCCAATCCACTGTCTCCTCAAGTGCAGGGGTAAGGGGGTACCTGCTGTACCCGGCCCGGGTCCCATAGAGTTGGCAAAGAGGCTCGGCAGGGAGCATATATGTGAGGGTTGTCACTACCCCCCTTCAATAACAAATTGTCCTGTATCCTTCTATGTGTCCTCCCGACCTGCCCACATAGTGAACTAGCAATCGGGGACTCAGGAAATCCCGGGTTATGTCATGAGGGAGGGACTAATGAGGGAACTTCACAAACCTATTGGCTAAGGATGCAGCAGGAGGCAGTGAAGCCTAAAGCTTACAGGCTGCACCTCCTCCTGCTGCCCCCTCAGCCAATGGGGGCACAGGCAGCGTTGTCCATCATGTGCCTTAAATCTTCATCCCGCAGTCTTTCTGTCTTGGTGTAGATGCTGGATGGAGTGGCTCAGAAGAGAGTTCGTGGGCAGCCTGCAATGAGGTGAGGGAGGGTTTTGCATTTTGCCCAAGTAGTAATAAAGGAAAACTGGGGAGCTGATAGAAGTGCCGGTTCCCGTACAACCTATGCTTCTGTTCTTGTGCAGCCTGTGCTCCTTATAAATCATTTTGCCCTCTTTTTAATAATTAATTGTAATGCCAGCCAAATTGCTGCCCTTTTAACAGGGTGATAATACCCTGACACCTGTGCAGCATTAGTGTCTGCTTACTGTCATCCTGTTAAAAAGACAGCAATATGGCTGGCATTACAGTTCCCTGTTAAAGAGGCAAAATTATTGATCATAATCTTCCTGAATCCTCTTCTTTTTTTTTTTTTTTTGTTTGCAGAGTGGCAGTTTATTATGGGGCTGCAACCACAATCTAAGGCCTATGGTTGTGGAGCGGCCCCATTAACCTGAATAGCCAAATTTCACATGGGGGTATCACAAACCGTCGCAGCTGTGGCACATGTGAATGGCCTCCTCCAGCTGTATTCTAGACTTAGAATGGGCAGCAAAGGGGCAGTAAAATTGCAGCTGAGTTGCCTGTTTTTACCACCACTCATGAGATGCAAAAAATCTTAAAGGGGGCAGAATTATTTGTCTGAAAGAACTGACCCTTTAAATACCACTAGATGACCATGCACACTACACATTCCTGACCCATGTACTCTGTGTGTTACACATTCCTGAGCCCTGCACCCTATATATCAGGGATATGCAAATTGTGGCCCTCTGGATATTGCAGAACTACAATTCTCATGAGGCATAGCAAGACTGACAGCCACAAGCATGAGACCCAGAGGCATGATGGGACTTGTAGTTTTGCAACAGCTGGAGGGCCAAAGTTTGCATATTCCTGCTATACATTAAATGCACCTGACAACCACACTCTATTTGTAGGCTTAAGTTTTAAGCTCTTAACACGGTTAACAACAATTTTGTCACACCCATGGGCCACCTTGTAATTTTCTATTGGGTGCCCAAAAGGGGGGGCCCTCCCAAACCACCCCTCTACCTACACTTCGTAGGCGATAGGTACGGTAATTGGTATCGACGTGTACTTGAAAAAAGTATCAGTACTCTGTGTTATATAAATGGTATCGGTGCATCCCTGATTTTCATCATTTTTGTCAGAGGTTTTTTTTCAGTGACGAAAACTAAACCAAAAGCAATTGATGAAAATATGATGATTTTCCATGCCGTTTTTCATCAATGAACGAAAAGTGAACTGAAATTTGAGAGAGGGCCTTTTTTTTTTTTTTTTTTTGAAGGATAAGGTGTACTTGTTGCTGCAGCCTGTCTGAGGAGCTTTTCAATGGGGGGAGGGAGTCTTCCACCTCGCTAATTCTGTGTTCAGCCTCACCAACTCTGTCCCTTAGCTTCTGCATATCCTGACGCATCAATGATATATCTACCTTCACCTCCTCGATTTTAGTTGTCAGCATGGTCTGGCAAGTGGCAATCGCTTCCAATACCTTGGATGTAGCAGGGCTCTCAGGCTCCTCCACCACGAGCGACGGGCCGGCGCCATCTTGGATCGGGGCCTCCTTCTCCAGCCTCCGGAATGCAGCTAGTTTTGCCGCAGCTTCAGAGCCTTTCTTCGGCGGAGACATGCGGAGGTCGGTGCCGCGGGTGTGTGGGAGGTGAAGGGAGGATTATCGTGCCCGGAGGGCTGCAGGATTAGCGGTAAAGGATATCGGTCCGGCGGAGCTCCTCTCACACACGTCCTCTTACATGCTGCGCCAGGCCACGCCCCCCGGCCTTTTTGTTTTTTATTATATAGTAAGGGAAGGGGAGAGAGAGGCACCAGGGCAATAGTGCAGCACGATTTTATTCATATAAAATGTTTTAATACAATGGGAATACACTCACAAGCTGTAGAATGAAACCGGCATATAATTAGCTTAATATGAAGCTGCCAGTAGTGGTGATAGTCCTGACTGGAGCCACTGGGGATCGTGGAGAGGCAGTAGATACAGATAAGATCCAGATAAAGGACAAGTGTACAGAAGGATGATAATAGGGATTCTGTTCCTGCAATTTAGGAATGGCAGCTTTTTTTATTTTTATCTTAACCAGTTCTCTTTGATTAGTCAGTTGACACGTGTTGCCAACAAGCATGCAGGCAATGCTTTTAAAGTGATTGTAAAATAAATAACCATGTTATACTTGCCCACTCTATACAACTGGAATGCCTCTTGTTGGGTTTTCCACCAGTACTCTTAGCTCCTGCTCTACTGCGAGTGCCCCCATAGCAAGCCGCTTGCTATGGGGGCACTCATGCATGCTTTATTCCAAGCTACGCTGCCTGCGTCCATAGACACAGAGGACACAGCTTGGCCTGCATCTCGCCACACGTAAAAGGGGGTTGAGGAGCGATACTGAATGGATTAAGGTAAAAAATGTTTAGGCTTTAGAACTACTTTAACCACTTGCCGACCAGCTGTCGCGCATATACTGCGCCAGGTTGGCTCTATTACGTGAAATTACGTACTTGTACGTCGTCTTGTGTAAAAGCCAGTGGGAGCGCGCACATGCTGATTGGCCAGAGGGGGAGCCAATCAGCGGGTCCGCCGGCCGCCTGCGATCGCTCCACATAGACAATACGGTGGTCTGTAGGCAGACCCCCGTTTTGTCAGATGATCACAAGGATCCTGTGTTCCTGCTTCTCAGGAACACAGATCTGTGT